>NW_010254471.1:62964-163680 GCF_000690775.1 Eurypyga helias
CTGAGACTCTCCTGCAGCCCAGGGAAGGCCAAATGTGATGGACTGACCAGTACCTCTATTCCTGGTCCCCCAGCCTTTTGGGGGGGTGGGGAGAGCCCAGAAAGAAGGGAGAGGTGGGTGGAAGGTTTTGTTTTGTCTCTCATAGTCTTACTCTGATTTTTGATTGTAACTGATTAAATTGATTTTTCTTTACCAAGTTTAGTCTGTTCTGCCCATGACCATAATGGCTGAGTGATCCTGCCCTGCCCTTGCCTCAGGCCCCAAACTTTTCCTTATATTTTCTCCTCCACATCCCACCAGGGGAAGGATTGAGTAAGTGGCCGTGTGGTCTTTTAGGCTGTTCCTAAACCATAATGACTTTGCTTTTCATGGTATAGGAAGCTCATGAGATCTGCTTTTCAGCTTTCTTTCTCAGTTCACCTCATTGGATAAGAATGCAAATAATTTCCTTTCCAGATTTCCCATCATAATAAGTTCTCACCGAATATTTGTAGAGAAAATGTATGACTTAAACATTGACAAAACTTCAAGAGTTATGAAAAGGAGGTAAAATGGCATTGTGTCAGAATAACTGGCCTTAGAAAAAAGCCATAAATTGCAAGTAATGAATCCTATTGGTGAGGCCCTATTGCTATTGGTGTAGAAGGAGAAAGCCTGTTTAGAAATGTCACATCAGAGAAATATTTCTAGAGAAATAAAAATAATTACTTAGAAGAACATGCTGAGGAACTGGAAACTTTTGGGAACAAACACAAAAAAAAGCAACGGTTTAATTTTAGAATGGAACACAGTTTTTTGAACTTGTGGGTTTTATTGCAGTGGAAAGGTTAATTTTATGCAATTCTAATTGGGCCACTTGCCACTGACTTCAAAGGCAGTTGCATTGACCACAATGCAATCCAAAATGTCTTCAGAGAATCTAAACATTTATTTGACTAAGACACAGAAACATTTCTCTCCTGTGGCTTTACCATAAGCATAAAGCTGCCTTATGTAAAATGTCCTCTTTTCAGTTTTACTAGCTCTTGCTTAAATACCTATTAAATAAAATTTACTGTAAGATAAACCTGATGAAATTGCATATCATATGGCCATGAATACAAGAGGATCTAATGATGATTCCCCAGATAAGCAGTTTAAATTTAGTTGTTATTGCTATAATTTGATCCTACATGGCCAATTTCCTGAGGAAGAATTCAAATTAAGCTGTAAGGGCGTTATTGGAAAAAAGGTTGTTTAAAATTTGAAGACTTGCAACAATTTGTAATTATTTCCCATAATTACAAAGTATTTGTAATTACAGGATAATTTTCAATCTAGAACAGCTAATGTTGATTTTTAAATTTACAGATTTGTAGGTAGATGCATGCAGGGATATACTGCTTAAAACCTGAAGAAAAAAGTGGTAGGCTAAAGAGAAAGTTAAAGTTTTACTACTGGGTTTTAGTACTTCAAAGCAATAATTTCAAAGTTGCTAACCAAAGATGCTTATGCAATTGAAAGAAAACAAAACACCTTTTGCGAAGTCTAATATTGCAATATATGTGAAAACAAAAGGACAAATTTATGGCAATGTAAGACTGCACTATGCTGCACAAGATTTAGGGAAATAATTTCTAAGCCATCATCAGTTTCTTCAGGTGTGACTGTCAATTTTTAGCTGGGCAAATGATAGACTTTTAGTTCTCTAATTACTTCAAAATTAAGATTTTTTTTTTCTTTTAAAGGCACAAGTACTAACAGGTACAGTTATTAACAAGTAACAGTACACAAGGCACAAATACTAACTTGAACACTGATTTTTCTAATTTTTTTCTTGCAAAAATTTGAGCTTCTAAGTGAAGTCAAAAACCCCACCAAATCTTAAAATAATTGAGATGGAATGGGTTTTTCAATTCACAACAGAAACACCTACATTTTAGTACCCATGTATAATTGCCTAAAATCTTGCTATGTTGTGGTGATATTGTTAGTGCAGTTGCATGAAACAGGGCAGGACCTGGCTGCCTAAAGTGAGGTGTTTGCTTTAGGATAAGCTTGACTCCCTTGCTCTTTTAAAGGGACTTAATCATATTGATAGCCTGAATGTGTGTGACCTGTGTCATGTGAGGTGCCCAAAGGTATTAACAATGACTGTGAAGTGCTGGTCAAGACGACACAAAGCCTTTGAAATATCTGTACCCCTCTGGGTTGTCTAAGACCATGTAGGATGCCTTGCAGCAGCTCAGACAGGACCAGCCACTCCCATATAGGCATTTAAACCTAGCCTTTGGCATCTACTCATTCTAACTGCAGGCGTGTGCATAGATACTTCATTTTATCATTTTATTACTCAGCCAAATCTTACCTGGATTGTTTGATTTCTAGTTTTTTTAGGTTTACTTTTCAGAGAAAACATCCACCCACTCTACCAAGGATTTTAAAAAAAAAAAAAAATAGTGGGATGGTGGCACAGAATGTGGGTGAAAATATCTCTTCATTACTGACATGCACTACAAAATTACTTCAAATATCTAATGAAAGACAAACTACACAAGACAGATTTGGGACATACTTTGGAAATATTTATTGTATATTTGTTACTAGTTATAGTTTGGGAGTTCTGCTATTTCATAAATACATAACCTCATCACCCCAAAGGGAAACTACCTCATTACTTCTCATCTGAAATATTGCTGGAACCTGCTGGCTCTGACAAAACTACTTTTGATTTCTTATGATTTTTAATACCATGGTAATGTTTTCAGAATAGGATGATTTAATTTTTAAATTTGAAAATTTTTCTTCCTTCCAAATGTTCTTTGTGCTTTTATTATAAGCAAAACAAGATGTAAAACTAACAACTGAAATAAAACATGCAGATGTTCCAAAATTAACACATAATATCGTGTTTTAGTTGATCTCAAATGAAGCAGATAAAATCAGAAATGTTTATTTTAGACTCAACTCTGAAACATAAGAACTTAAGATGTTCTTAAACTCTAATCACTTAGAGTTTTTTGCTGGGACTGTGATATTGGATAAAAAGTTCTAGGCACTTGCTAGTTTTAAATTAATTGTCTTAGGCAGGAGGGTTTTTTGACAGAATAGGTTCTATCACTGAAAATATTAGTGCAAAACAATATAGAAGGAATGGCACCTCCCAACACTGCTCTTATGTCTAGGTTTGTAAGTAGAACTTTCTAGTAACATTCTGGATGTCTCAGAGTATTCCACCTGGCTGCCAGATGTTGTTCTGGGAGATAATGTGTCTCTTAATTTTCTCTCATGTTTTCCGCTATACGTGTAAAAGAGGCTAGAATATCTCACACTAAACACCTATGATTAAGAAGATAATTGCTCTTATGTATGTTAATAACTTGCTTTGTTGCAAGTAGGCACCTAATTGCACAACAAAATTTATAGTCATATTGTCTCTACTCTCCCCCTAAAACACATAAGCAACTTTGTACTGCTGTGATCTTAGATAGAGAAGATGGTCCCCAAAACAGTGAAGACACTGTGACAAAACAGCTAATTTGATTCTCTTCCAAGTCAAAATATAATGCTACAATAATCAGTCTACTCTTCTTTTCATTGGTTTAAACATCTCAGAGCATAATCTCTCACCACAGCTTAGTCTGCTGCCAAAAGCCATTCTATTTCAAACAAAAAAGGCCCATAAAATCTAGAGATGTAAAGTTAATCACAAATTTGCATATCCTGAATGTAATTTTCTGGTGTCTTTCTAATTGATTTCATAATAATCTCATTTGTGAATAATGAAAAGTAACTATTGGAATGTGGCATTTTATCCAAATTGCCAAAGCTCAGAAATGCTGGTATTTGGAGTTCTGATTTGCATTTGCCTCTGTATTAGCTTTGAGTTACCACCCACTTTTGGAAGGTATTATTGCCTGAACCTCATATGGTGAGGGTCTCCATAACTGGTTAAATATGTATGTAACAACTGAAATCTAGATATTTGCTAGTAATGAGGTAACAGTAACTATGCCTCCATTCCTGTGCTGCTTTCCTCTTCTCTGTCTAATCTGCTTTTTCACCAGGGCTGGAGCCACATCTACCTTTTGTTACCGAGGCCCTTCCCTTGCACCCCTCTCTGAACTTTAAGCCTTGACAACTCTGTATATGACATGCTAAAATGAAAGGTTTTATTATACCCCTAGGGGTTTAATGTCTTCAGGGAAGAAAGAAAAAATAATTATAGCAGTCCACAGGACTGTCTGGTAAAATCATAAATGCTTAAGAGATATATACTTTACATTTTATCATACATTATATCACCCCAGTTTTCAAATCTGTTAGAAAAACTTGCCACCCATTCCATTAGCTACTACCCAGCTGACAGGAAAGAACTGGCTTCCCCATGTAATATTCAGGTAAAATTCTATTGTTCTCAGAGAAAGGAAAGTAAATTAAGTCCTGTCACTGTGCTAGCAGCACCTTGGCTTCTAAGGAGATGATTAGTGAACCAAATTTAAAAATGTCATGCATTTATTTCTGTGTGATTAGTGATACCTGTGTCAGCACTAATGCTGCTGCAGCAGTCTCATATCTCAGGAAAATTGGGCAAACAAGACTGCACAGCAGTTTTTTCTATAAAGTCTACAAAATGTGCAAACAAGAACATTGCCTGCTTTGCCTGCTTTTCCCCAAAATATGTGTACTTGTCCCAAAATATAACTTTGGCAGAGCAGCTAAATACTAGATGGTAGATTTTTATTTTTATAAACTCTCCTGTTTCCTTATTTTCAATGTAGATATGACAATTTGCTAAGAATGTGAATCATTGTGTACATATCTGTATGTATATGTAACGTCATTTGTTGCAAGTCTAACAATGTTCAAGACTTACCAAGCAGCTTGGTTTTGTTTGTTTTTCCAGTTCATCAGGATAAAATTTTAAATACGCTACTTCTAATACTTTTTTCTCTACCGCATTTTCTGAAATTTATTAGTGTTTCCTGAGAAAATAGGTAGAGATCTGACACTGCTAAAACTTCCTGGGCTTTATTTCTAGCTAAAATCATAGAACCTTTAGGTTGGAAAAAGCCTTTAAGGCCAATACTAAACCATGTCCTTCAGCACCCTGTCCACGTGCCTCTTAAATACCTCTGGTGGTGGTGACTCCACCACCTCCCTGGGCAGCCTGTTCCAATGCCTGACAAACCTTGTGGTGACGAAATTTTTCCTAATATCCAATCTAAACCTCCCTTGCCACAGCTTGAGGCCGTTTCCTTTTGTCCTATCACTTATCACTTGGGAGAAGAGATCAACCCCCATGTCTCTGCACCCTCCTTTCCAGGGAGTTGTAGAAAGTGATAAAGTCTCCTCTGAGCCTGCTTTTCTCCAGGCTAAACAACCCCAGTGCTCTCAGCTGCTCCTCACAGGACTTGTGCTCTAAATACATACTAGTTGTGAATAACTAGGATAGTATGGCAGAGATCACTCTGTCAACTATGAAGAAGAAATTTTCAGGGTTTCCATGGCATCATTGAGGGGGGGTGGTGGTGGTAGTGTGTGCAGATGTTTTGGTTTTGTGCTTTGGTGTGTTGGGTTTTTTTGTTTGTTTGTTTTTAACTAAGGTGTTTAGGAAGTATGTTAATTTCCAATAATGGCTCAGAGAAGCATTCTCTGATTTCAGTTTTGGAAGTTAAGTACTCAAAATTGACTGCAAAACTCTCTGGAAATAGAAATCCTGTGAGGTGGTCTGGGATGTGGCCCCCAAAATAATTTTATTGGTTTCCTTGAGAGTTGGACTTAAACGATCTCTGAAGTCCCTTCCAACTCCTAGCATTCTCTGAAACTTCTCTGGACTCTAACTCTACAGTTAAGTGTATAATGATGTCCTTCTGAGTATCTTTTATAGCAGTATTATTCAAAAATAGGATACGTGGAGATTCATTGGCCATATCAGTCTGGAGCAACAGATTTATCTTGGGATGACTGAACATCACTTTGCCAAGGAACTGTACCAAACTCAGACTCTCTGAGCCTTTTCACATTCCATAGATCTTGCAGCACCCCAGGAGGGTTCTGATATATTTCTGGAGGTCCCAGTCAGTTACAATGCTTTGGTCTGTACAGATGGAACTTTGCAAGTTTTCCAGATTTATAAACTAGACCTTACTGAATGTGATCTATTCTGGTGTTTTTTTTTTTAAAAAAAAACACCAAAAAACCTAAAACAAACAAACCAAAAAAACCCAACAAAAAAACCACAAACATACACAATTCAAAGTTAATTTGGTGTTGACATGCTTCTGCTCCTTTCCACCACTTTTATCAATTTTCTAAATATTTGAAAGTCCAGAGACTTTTTTCTGGCACTCATTTGCTCAAAGGAGTTGAATTTTATGCTCATCAGCTGCAATATTCTCATTAGGATGTAACACAAAATACGATACTGTTTCCAACAGCTCTTCATCAGAGCCATGAGCAGAAAAACAATTGATCTGGGTAAGGATCTGCAAATACCCATTATAGCCAGAATAGTGCATTCATAGGCAGTTACTTTGTGTGCATGTTATCTGAGAAAATGAAATTCTGCACATAATATTGCTTAATATTTATACCTATGAATTTTTACCTAACAACATGTTCCTAATAGTTAAGAACCAATATGCTTCATGTTCTTTAAGATGTATTACTGCTCTAGAGCTGCTGCCTGACAACATGGATTCAGAGCCCAAAGTACTTTTTCCTCTTATTCTAATTCTTGCTCCTGTAATCAAAGGAAAATAAAGCTCCATGTAACCTCTATGATCAGTCACATTTAACAAAATAAGCTGAAGTATTAAGCATTTGAATGCCAGATGCTCACAAGAAATGCTTGTTTGCAGTCTCAAAACTCCAAAACCAATCCACAGCCAAATTCAAGTAACACGAAAAATGTTGCGAAACTTTCCACTAATAGAATGAGGCCTTTACTTTTACTTGTGCATAACCAGATGTATATTGAGCAAGACTGAATCCACCTAAACATAAAAAAAAAATGTAGCATTAGGTTCTTTAAGATGGAATTACAATTTTTTCTTTCAATGCTATATGGATAACACTTCAATCTATCCTTGTAATTTATGTTATATACCTTGGTTTAATTTATCTAAACACAAGGTCTGTTTCATAAACATCAAAGATAATGAAAATGCCTTTTTAATTAATATGTTAGAATCTACATGTTTACTCCACAGTAACTTTTTTTATTTGTCAACCTCACACATGAGAAATGACCCCTCCTGAGCTGTCCCTGCTTAATGTCAAACCTGTAGGGGAAAATGTTTATAACATTAGCTGCATTCTTTCACTGAGGGCTGGCAATTAGCACAGCATCTGGAATCAAAAAACTTTGAAATGTCTTTCATTACGACCTGTCTGGGTGGCACAGAGGAAATGAAAAGAAGTTTTCTATTCTTGTCACATGTACTTGCAGGATTTACTAGAAGCGGATCTTGTTCCAGTTATAGGGAGTAAGATTATACCAAAGCTGCTGATCTGTTTTCAGAAAAACTGTTACAATCCTTGAGAGAAATAGCTGGGAGTAATAGAATTTTAGCAGAAATGAATCTGTTACTAGCTCAGAAAAAATTGCTACAGCTAGATAGACCTGAGGGGTCATACTTGTAATTTCAAGCATGGTAGACAAAATTATGACCAAGAGGAGGGAAAATATATTGCAAGTAAATTCATCTAATCCAAAACTTAAAACCCCTGCTATTTGCCCCATCTTACTCTTTTGCCAATAGTTCCCATCAAGTGGCTATTAGACCAGGCAATGAACTCTCTTTTAAGTCACTTCACGCTCAAGCCTCAGTCATGGTCAACTAATCCATGCAATAAGGAAGAAGTTAGATCTTTCATGCTTCCCTGCTACAGTTTGGCAGAAAGCATTTTACCCTCCGGGACCAAATCTGAAGAATATTGAGGTATTGTGAAGAATTAAAAAAAACTTACTTGGATGAACTGCTTGGGTTCTTCACTATCCAGATTATCAGGGAGATGTTGAATCTGCTTTCTCTGGACCTTAATATCTTTTGTCTGCCTCTGATCAAAGGATACAGTCACGTGTTATCAAAGGAACATTATATTGGGAAGACTGACACGATTTTTTTTCCTGTTTTGATCAGCACAGGAAATAAGTAATTTCCATCAGAACAAGAAAGTGCCTTTTGAGTTTACAGTAGAAGCCTGGACATTTTAGGTATTAAAACAATATCTGTAACACAAAAGAGGGATTGCTGTTGTGGTGACAGGATGTATTAGCACGCTTAGGGTAGGTCAAGAGATTGTCTACTCTGGCAAAATATTTCCACTTATAACCAGTTCTTATATATAAAAAAAAGAAAACAAAACCAAACAAACAAAACCCCACCCCACTCCCAAAACCTTTTTTTCTGCACATAATCTCCAAAATGACATTTTTTTTCCTGTCTTCCCAAATTATGGCCCTCAATTATGCTGTCTGGTAAAAGGAGAGGGAAGTACAAGTTATCCTCTGTGTTCTTGAAAAATGGACGCAGACATTTCCCAAAATGAACTGGTTTATTGACTTTATGAAGAACGAAGCAGGCAATGAAGGAAAGTATGGAATAAATCCCAAACCACAGGTGAGTTCACTGTGATGAGTATAGAAATTTCTAGTCAGCTGCCAGTGAGTCACTGTGACTGATGTGCCCACAAAGATGTAAAGTACGTAAAGCTAAGAGTATTGCCTTAGGACCCTGTGCCAAAATGGATGTGCTGCCACAGTCTGTGCATACCAGACATAGAATCGACCAAGTTGGGTCTGCAAACAAGGCAGGACCTTAGCTTCTGATACAGCTGAGGGGTACCTGGGAGGGGTTATGGTCTGTGGACAGTCTAAGGTCTGCACAGTGCCAAGCACTACTTCAGGACACAACCCAGATGAGCAAAGGTGATCACCTTAGGAAGAAAGAAGAGCTGATTGGAAAAAGCATGTAAACTGCTCATGGTTGTCTTACAGCTGGAGATGGGCCCATAATCACATATCCCAGAGTTCTCATATATTTTCATTTGTAAACACTCTGTCCAATAATATCAGAATAGAAATAGTATGAGTTAACTGCACAGTCTTGGTCTCCTTGCTCAGAAGGGTCTACTCGTCTTCTCTTTCTCCTGTGGTGTATCTAATGATGCACATAATATGACATTGAACTGGTATAACTGAGAGAAAGTAGCTTCACATCCCAGGAAGTCTGGGATTGAGTCTTCACCTGAGTGAAGTCCAGATATAAGAACAAGGGAATGCTGCCAATTTTCAGAGAGGTGCTTTGATTTGGGCAGAATTGAAAATGAAATCAGTAATATATGTCTGATGTCCACAAGAGAATCTAAAGTCACTTGGATCTTTAAATTTACAGGGATTATTGTCACTCCCAATCAAAATACTAAATAGCTTTGTATCCAGGATTCTGAGTTCGGGGGTGTGGGGATGTTTGCTTTATCTGTGTTTGAAATTATGCTTAGCTTCACCATAACTTGAAACTATGCAAGACTGATAGTTAAAACTTACACGCAATACAACAATTAAAGGGAAAAAAAAAATAGAAGACACATTTCTAGATCCCCAAGCAGTGCAAACTTCTCTGTTGCTGATAAAATATTCTCACTCTGTTGAGTGGACATCCGCTACATAAAACAGATGTTCTTAAAGAGAAAAGGAAATGTTGAATAACTGACTTATTTTGTTGCAGTTCTGCTCAGACTGACAGTTATGGGTTTAAAGGGTGGTTGTCCTGACCAGCAAATCTAGCCAGGCTTTAAGTGCAGCTAAACCCAATAGAAACTCTCAACTTTATATTTTTGCCCTAGAGACAGCTACAGGTCAAAGAGTTATTTTCTGAGTTATTTAGGGCTAGTCAGAAAAGCATGGGCAGATGTCAGAAGAGTGAGTCTATATCTCTAGAACTGATTCAGATGCTTTTTAAAATATATTTTCATGTAAAAATTTGTATTGTTATTTAAAATGACACCAAGACTGTGGCAAATCTCACTGACTTCTGAATGAAATTCAACTGTTTGACTTTCAGTGAAGTAAGCAGAAGTATTCTGAGGCACAAGGAACAAAACAAGCTGCTTATTTTAGTCAATTAATACTCCAGTATTTTTCTACAACTTTGTTGTATTAAAATAAGGTGTTGCCTAATAAATACAGCAGACACTACCTTGTCTGTTTGCCAAAGTTCAGATGTATTTCAGTTCGAAAACATTTTTCCCTTTTTTTTTGAAAATAACTGCTTTTAGAAATGTCATATGGGCAAATCAAATCATAAGCATGCTAGGTCTAAATAATTAGGAAATAACAGCAAGCCTTATTGTAGGCAGCCCTTAAACATACTCCAGGAAAAAAAACACCTTCTGCATATTGAAATGTCTCTAAACCAGAGCTGTGGACCCTTTCAGAAGAATGGGGTTGTGCCTTTTTTTGTTTAACTAAGGGAATCTTAAGTAAGTGGTTGAAATAGTACAGGGTGTATTAATTCTGCCACACAATGCCTTTCTGGAGTGTATTTAAATAGCTTGAAGTCTTGAGGAGGGCGAGGTGTAGACAAAGCCCAAGCTGCATTTTGAACATGAATGCTGAAAACTTGGTCAGCATTTTAAAATTTGTTTCATTTTTTCATATGTTAAGACTGTAGGGAGAGATGAATTAGGACAACTGAGAAACTGATTACAGCCTCTTGCTGCGTTTTTTCTCCTTGCTGTTCTTGTAGCCAAGCTGACACGGCCCCTGCTGAAATACTTTTATCTCGTGATACATGTATCAAAAACGAATAGATAGGATGGTTGATCTTGTGCCTTTCTTGTTCTGCCACACGCTTTTACTTCGAACCACATGTCATTAATAGAGCTAATGGGATTTTGGCATGGAACCAAAGGTGGGGGGAGGGGGGCTGGGGAGATGGATGGGAGCGAGATGAACTACCAAGAGAGGCACTGCTGCCTTTCTTTGCGCTAAAGCGATGTCAGGTTTATCAGGCTTCTCTTTAGTCCCTCCTGACAGGGCTGGAGGCACTTCTCTATACATGTATTTCTCATGTATTCATGAGCCTCTCCGACACCTACTGCATCTTTTGTTAGGAGCTCAAAATGCAGATCATTGCTCTACCCTTCCTTCAGCTGCCATATGGCATTGTGGAAAGGGGCCCACAAAGGAAGGAGAGGGAAATGTTAAAAAAAAAAAAAAGAGGGGGGAGAAGAAATGAAACTACCAGCAGATGAAATTGATTTATTTTAACCATTAGAGAGTAGGGGATTGGTAGCCTTTTGGAATATAAAACCTTCTCTCAAAGTAGGCAAACAGGCTGCCTGCATGACAGCTTTGGTACACGTTAAAAAATAACATAGGTTGAAAATAGAAGCACCATTGTTGTGCTTAACTACTGTAACAAATTTATATGAAATGGAATGCATCATCTAAAGTGAAACAACTGCCAAGGTTGTAGGCTTATATTTTTCCCCCTTGTCTGCAAAAGGTAAAAAGCATGAAACCCCAAATGCTACATAGGTGTAACAGTTTAACACCACTTCATATTTTTCTAAAATCTCTCAAAATATCTTTGGTCTAGCCTGCATTTTTGTGGAGTTAAACCTTTTCTAAAGCAAGTAGCAATTAGAGCACTTTTTATATAAATGCTTTAAAAACAAACCAAAAATGTATTTGAGAGAAACACACTTGGCATGTCAATACTTTGGTTATTTTTATGTGGGTCCTTTCTTTATGAAACACTAAATAAAATTTTTAAAAGAAACACAATGCAGCATGTGCTTTGCATTAGCTAAACTAGGTATTCTTACTAACTAAACCAGGTTCACATTCCCCCCGATATAAGTAAGATGAGCTCAGTCTGGGTTTAAACAAATTCTGTTTTTCTGCTTGTAGAGTCTAAGTAGTTAAATCATTACTTGCTTTAATCTAACCAACTTCATGAATTTTCTTCATCATTCTCCTCTATCATTTAATTTTAAAGAGGATGTCAATGGTGAGGTAGGTTTAAAAAATTCCATTGTATATAGGAAGATTTGTCTGTATTTCCCAGGTTTGCTATCAAGATGCTGTTCAAGAAGGTATACAGTACATAATTAATTTCTGGAAGTGAATTTGACCTTTTGGTTTCAATAAACTCATGAGTGGGTAAGTGATCCAAAAATCTTGCTTAATCAAGAATTAGGTGCCCATATTCTACAGTTAGTTCACACAGGCTCAGAACATTGTTTTGGTTTAACTGTTTTTAAGACCTTTTTTGATATGAAATCTTACCTCTGAACTAAGTTTTTGTTCTTTAGGTGTTTGGCATGTGCTGTTTCTCAGATGAATATTTTTTGTGTATGAAAATATTCCTGAGCAAAATAATATATTCTTCAATCTTCTCCATCTGCAAATGTCTAATCACAGATCCTTTATGTGAACAAAGTCACTAATACCTGCTACATGCTGTATTGACCGTTCTACACAACTGCCGATGAACTTCCATGTTGTTATATTCCTGCAGAATTTAACCATTAAGATAAGTATTTGCAACAGCAGGGTTAATTGCTGTCTCTACATTTCTGTGCTTGCAGTTTTTCTAGTCTGCATTTGAGAATGGAATATTTTTATTTCTCCTTTACTGAATATGTAAGGTATTCAGCCCTGTCGATGATGGGGGTGGGGAGGTGCCTTTCAGTTATATATTGCAGTCTGTACCAGGCTTCTGTTCTCCTCTTCAGTTTGCATATCTATCCCAAACCTACTGCACTTCTAGCTTATGCATCCAGATTCTCATGCATGAAAAAACAATCACAAGTGGGATAGAGCAAAGAAGTGGGCAGGATATAATGTATGAGTGAGACAAATCCTGGGCATGTGGGCTGGTAAGTCAATTCGAAGCCCCTGTGAAGCTGCAAGCCTTTAAGTTTTATACCATGATTACATGAAGAGATCTTCCTGGAAGACTTCCACTTTAACTTATTTTATAGTGCTCCTTAGTTATCAGAAGAGTGCATCTTATAACTGCCTAAGAAGCGTGATAAGGAATTGACTGTCTTCATTTCTGGTTAAGGAAATGACCCAAGTCATAGATTCACTAGAATTTTATTATTTGGGCTGACACTGATACAAATACCTTCTTGCTACCATAATGTTTGCACTACAGTAGTACCTAGGGTGTTGAACTGAGGTCTGATTGCTTTGAAGCTTGGAGCTGTTATTCGTAACTCACAAATATACTGTCAGCTGCAAAGTGCTCCTGAACATTTTTTTTTTATTTTGGCCAATCCAGCCCTAGCCACCTTTACTTTGGCTTAATCTGACTGTGCATGTATTAGTGCCATGTCTCTGGCAATGGCCAGTTGCTGATGCATATCAAATATTAGAATGATGGTCCTCTGGGTTACAATTCCCCTTTCCAGGGATCTAAAGGCTGTGGATTTCCTAAATTTTAGTTGTAGTCATATATTCACTAACAGTTCTTGACAGAATATTGTGGTTTGTTTTGGTTGTTCCTTTTTATTCTAAATAGTCTACTATAAAGAAGTTTTGAACATCAAAGATACTCATATCTGCATGATTGAATTACAGTTTGCTCTTCTAATCTCACATTACTGGCAATACTTTTAGCAATATCTGTTTTGTGGAAAATGTGGCAAATAATAGTCGGTGGCATAATCTCAATGAGAGATATTTTATGAAGACAAGTAAAAGACATGCCAATAATTTCACACATACTGTGGTTAGTCACTAGCATAAAGACAAGGAATTTCATAAGTGGGGTATACAAATAAATGGTAAAAGGACATTATTCTTACTGCAGGTCCTTGTGCAACCTACTAGTCCAGCCTGGGTGACTCTTCCTAGTGACTGGAACAGTGGAGAAAGGGTGGAAAAAAAACCCATGAAGCCTACTGCAATTTGTCCGCAACAAGTTGTTGTGACTTGAGTGGTAGTCTTTTAGCCAATTTTAAGATTTAATTATTGGCTTATAAGGTGGAAAATTAGTTTTGTTTGTGTGACGTTTTAATTTATCATAATAAAAAATTCTACCTTTTTTCAAGCATTGATTTCCTCTATCACCTCATGTCTTCTAATTTTCACCACCCTCCACTGTTGGGCATTTGCAGTTCATAAAAGACAGGAGAATGAGGTTTGGGTTTTTTTTTTTTAACATTTCTCCTACCACTTTGTGATCTAATACCTCCCAGAGTTTTAGCTGGTACAGGAACTATTCACATCCTCCATTCATTTAAATTTTCCAGATCCATTAAACACCAGAATTCTCAAAAGATTAAGAAGACAAGACTTTTAAAGAAGTCTTCAGTTTTGACCACAAATCCCTCTGTCAGAGAAAAGAGTGATAAACGTCAGGCTAATTCAGAAACCTGCCTCAAATGGTTGGTCTGTTTCTGATTAATCTGTTGATGTGACAGTTGCATCAGAAGCGAAGGTCAAATCCTGTTTTTGCTTGCTGATACTGGCGGATCTCTGTCAGCAGGCCAGATGTGACACTTCCCCAGACACATCCTGTGCTCTAACTCTTCTGTAAGAGGAAGAGCTCAGGAAATTCAGATCTTCTCATTCAACCCAAGGAGAAGATATTGAAAGTGCAAAATACATACTTTCAACTGCATTATAATATGCATTTAAACATATAAGTTTGTTCAGAACTAGCCTTTCATAGCACTGTCTTAAATTTTACATTTCTTGGGGGTTTTAGGGACCTTACAGTAGTCTGCAACATGGAATCCCTACAAGGTCAGCTGACATGGTAGGGGGTTTGAGTGTCTTTGGACATTCACTTAAGTGACATTGAAACTGTTTATCCTCTCACCAGGTACACAGCAGTAGATTTCCTGTTAGCATCCAGTAAAAACATGCAGTGGGTAAATATAAGCAACTAAAGTCTGGTGAAAAATACTCATGTGGTTCCACTGGATCTCTGCTACCAAAGTACTTCCTATGTTGACTTATACTAAGATTAAAAAAAAAAAAAGACAAACAAAAAAAACAAAACCAACAGGCAAGCAAGAGTGAAAAAAGAAGGTGAGTTTTTCACTGATCAAATCAGCCTAGATGCAAAGTGGTACAAGAGCCATTAAAAAACAAACCCACCCAGCAAACAAAAACAAAACAAAAAAATCCCCCTGTCACTGTAGCCAAGACATTGCTGGTGTGGTCATAAAAATCATAAAAATTTTCCATCCATACTATTCTTTTCTACTGCAGGATATGCCTGAAAACTTATTAATCTAACCCTTGGTTAGTGTCATCTCTCTACACACACTTTTCCCCTTTCTGTGTACACTAGACAGAGTTACAATAAACCAGACACAATAATTCCTGGATCCATTTATCTAAATCCAGTCCAGATGCATTAGGATGTCAAATCCTTTACCTGCATAGTGTTTAATGTTTGTAAACAGAAACTAGTTTGCTTTTCTTAGAAGGAGTTAACAAAAAAATATCTGAAACTCTTTAGTTTTACTCAATTTGAATAAGCCTAAAGAGTTTTATAAAAGCTGTACATTTTACCTATTCATAGATTGTCTGTACTTAGCACTCTAAGTGTTATTACTTAATACTCTAAGTATTATTGGGGAACATCTTGAATTTGCACATCAGTCCTTGAAATCACTAAAATCACATAAAGTGATATTCTGATAAAATATAAAGGCATGTGGGAGGACTTAGAATGGTATTTCTCTTTCTGTAGAATTTGGCATTAAATGTTTATCAGCAGTGTAATCAGTCCTATCATATAATTTTTTGTATTAGTTTTTCTGAAAATTCTAAAGCCAACAACAGTTTGTGATGTTAAGGTAGTTAAAAAGGCCAGCAACTTTTATGTGGATTAAAATGTCACTAGAAGGGTAATGTCTAAATATTATTTGTCTTGTATCACACTCTTGAAAATAACTTTCAAGTGAGGGTTTAGATATCACAATACTACTAGACATCTGAAGCCCGGCATGGAGGCCAAAACTCTTACTTAGATAACTATATAAAATGCAGAGCAGTGAGATGTAGAGTGTGGTTAAATTAGCCCTTCTGGTCATTACTGAGGTTGATGTTGGAGCCTACATCTCGTTTTTTAGTGTTCAACAGCTCCACTGTAGTCTTGCCAAAGTAGAAGTAACTGCTCCTGCATCAAGGTGTGTTTAGTGATTATAGTGTTTTAAATTTTTTCTCCAATATTTTTCTGTGTTAGCTTCCATTTTAACCTTGATAATTTTTCAGAATTAGGATAAAAAAAAAAATGTTCATTCAGCACAACTGCTCTAAAGCTCAGTTTTTCTAATCACACCTTTAAGCTTTTTTTGTATTGGTCTCCAGCAAATAAAAAGTGTTTATACATACATCAAATAATATTGTAGGCACTTCTGCTGAAGTTTAATACCTATGGTCTTGTTCACAAAACAGGAGCCATTTTCTTCAAAATATCACAAGCAGAAACTGTATTGGTGGCATTTTACCTGTTCCTACACTTACATCCACTTTTGGTTTATTCATTTGCTAAAGCATTCCAGTGGAGTCAAGAGCCCCACATACAATGTTCATTTCCCATAGCAGAACTCAAACTCACACCTTGAAGGAACAGCCCTAATTGCTGCAAGGAAGCACTCTCTATTCCTCTTGTTGATGCTGTCACACTTTGCATAAGAGAAATAATTAACTGGAGCATGAATGTCTAGGAAAGTCTTTTGAGAACAGTTCCTACATTCCCTTTTCCTCCTTCAGTGCAAGTTCTGTGTTCCTTCCAGTGATTAATGTAAAAAAACATCCAGGTGGGAGAGTCTGGTATCCAAAAATCCTTACTCTCTCCCCCTTCCTCTTGTCTGGAAAGCTTTAAACAGATAGTCATGATCAAGTTATTTTGTTTTCTTGCTGTTTCAAAGTATTAATTGTTTGTGCCCAACTGAAAAATTTTGACTGCTCAGCATTTTACTTAGTCTAAAATTTGTGAGAATTTTTCCCCAGGTAGGGAGTATGAATTTTAACTTTCCATAAAAAACCCTGAATGTTTGATTTTAGTCAGTGTGTGGTCTTCAGGTAGGCACAATATCTAATGCTTAATCTTGAGGTGCTGAGACATGCAAGCAATAGAACTTGAGGACCTTTTATGTCTGAAAACGAAGGACCTACAGTCAGGGAGTTTCACAATTAGACAGGAGCTGAAAAGCATTGAGAGAATTGGTGTTTGGGATTAGCCACACAAGCAACACCTAAGTATACTAAAAATGGCCATTTCCATAATAGAGAGCGCCAAGTAGGATTTGGTGTGCTCCATTTGTGGTTTTTTTTTTTTTTTTCCCCTCCAAAACAGCTGGTGGGGCTTGTTTTCATGCTCCTTTCTTCTCATTGTTGTTTTTACTGTGATATTAAACTGAGGATTAAACTGAAGACATGGGCTTAATGTTCTGTCTGAAAACAGTGAAGTCACTAACCACACTTGTAGTCAGTCATTTAGAAGAAAATTCTGTAGTCTGGAGGAAGATGCTCACAAAATTATCTCCTTTTTTTAGGTGTTTCACTCTTGAAGATGGCAGCTTTGTTGCTTCTGAGGAAAGCTGACACAAAAGAAAGTTTTAACAGAATCAAAACCAGTTGTTTAGGGCTGAGGACATGCCCAGTCTTCCCATGCAGAATATTATAAACATATGTTCAACCTTGATCATGTTGTTGCCTCTTTTATTCCTGCTCCTTAAGGCATGAGGATCATCAGAGAAAACTGAATGGATGAGGACGATAGACAAAATTATTTCTAACAATTCTTTATTGATGATGCACAAAGACTTGTAAAAGTTAGTTGTAACAATAATCAATTACTACTATTTGCCATAGATTTTGTTCTTTCATTCATGAATGGACTCTGATTTTGTCCGGGTTGCTTTCAGGTTGGTAACAAAAGGTGATGAATACTTACCGTGCATAATTATCAAGGTATGGATAGTGTTGGTCACACTCTGTGCTTTGTCTATGAATCACAAAAGTATGATTAAATAAGAATGTGATGAATAAGCCAGTTCTTGTCTGAAATTTTAGAACTTTGCAATAAAATCCGTCCAGCCAGGCAAAGTAAAGGCCAGATAAAAAAATCATCAATCTATCTTTCTTTCTTTCTTTCTTTTTCTTGCGTGAATATCCTTCTTTTTTCAATGTTATTCTTTCAAAAAGTTTTGCCATTTTGTATTAGCCACTGAATATTGTCTGCTTGGTCTCAGGTCCCTTCCTTATGATGAAACAAATCCAATCAGCTTTAGCTTTGAGCATTCATATTTATAGGATAAATATGCTTTTGAACCAGAAAAAAGGAGTGAAATGGGAGATTGAATCATTATAAATTAATGCTTTATACAGCCTCGAGAAAGTACCTGAAAGAACAACGCTTTCAAAGCTAACTTTGCTTTATGTACATACCAGTGGTGGCATTATTGTGATCCTGCTGTAATGTCTTGTGAGAAATCATGTGGGATAATGCAACAACCATGAAATTAAAATAGACTACTTCTGTAGAGCAGACCATTATTACGCTGTGTCTTATTTCTCAGAGGGTCCATTATCTCTTCATCACCAGAAAAATCAGGCTCTGCAATGAAGTGAGACAGACTGAGCTGGAGATGAGGCAGAACAGTAGAGAAAGGCCATGGGAGGACAAAATGTACCAGTGTCACATATCGCCAGCTTTTATTTAGCGATCAGAATTTTGGCATTCAGCAGTTTTAAAAAATTGTTTCATTTATAAGTGCCAGCTGCTGCAGAAGATAAGGGAAGAAGGTAACTTGTTAAAAAAAAAAAAAAAAAAAAAAAAAAAATTAAAAAAAAAAAATCCAAACCTCTCTGCCTGAAAGGACTTTAGTTTGTTTTCCAGCACAGCCTTTGAATTTTAATGAAACATTTGGGGAAACTTGTAAATGAAAATGGAAACGTTGCTTTCTGAGAATCTGGCCCAGCACCATATGTGAATTATTTAGAAGAAACTTGTGTTGTTTCTGCTTTTAAAGAGCAAAGAAATTCTTTTCTTTTTTTAACTTATTTCAGTTTTCTTAGTCTTAATTGTTTTTATTTCCTCTTCACTGTTTTTAATTCCAAAACCTCTTCAAAACACAATAGCTATGCCTTATAATAATTAAAGTACTTAATATAACAGTAGTAATAAATTCTTAGCTGTTCATCTGTAACTAAATGAGGAAAAAGAAACTTCTTGGTAGCCCTAACTGATTGCATTAGAGAGATGTGAAAGGGCCGTAATTACAATGAAATATCAGTTCTAAAATCTTGCCTCAGAATAACCTCAAATGCCCCAAAAAGATGACAGCATCCAACATGCAAAACTAAAGTACTGGTAGTCCAAGAAAAAAAGTCTGTATCTACAACAATATCCAGAATATTTTTATTTCCTTAATTTATGGCTTTCTTTTCCTCTCTCCCTCTGTTCTCTTTTAAAATATTTTAAATTCCCATCTTTCCAAGTTTTTCATCTCTTAACCATATTCCTTGGCTGCTGTGTTTATGTATTCACACACATCTTCACTGTTTACCTGGGCTTCAGCCTTCTCTTCCATATCTGTATCAAAGGAGAGAAAGTTTCATCTTAACTCTTTACCTCTTTATCTCTGCAAGCAGAGATACTGTTTGTTAGGCCCAGTTCTGTTCACTAACTTCATTAATGATGTTTTAAAAAATAAATAGGAAAAAAGGATATGTATATGAAATATAATTATCCATTAAAAAAAATTCTACTGGATTGAAATCAAACTGTCTTGTTGCTTTTCAGTAAAATAAATCTAATCCTAGGATTTTTTTTTAATTTTTTTTTTTAATTTATGTAGTACTACTATTTTGATGAAAGAGAAGCAATGGCACTGAGTCAAACACGTCCCAGTTTCCCTGTTTTTGGAGGTACTTGTATAGAAAAACACAAGACTCTGAAAATTGGTGTCAAGGAAAATAAAAGTCACTCATTCTTATTCCAAGAATAGTTTGGCTGTGACCAAGTTCAGGAGAGCTTCATTGTCTTAGAGCTGAGATACTAAAATTCATTCTCACATGCTCTCTTTTAAACTATTTTATGAAAATTATGTGATTGATTCTTCTTGCATATATAGTTCTATTGCATGTCAGTGGTGAAATTTTAGAATTATCTGAGAGTGGTCTGTGCATCAGGAGGTGGAGATTTTCTTATTTGTCTGAAAGATTTTTTTAAAGTAATTCTACACATGTCTGATGGAGCTACATAAGCATGTTATGATCAAGATGTTAGATACTAAATCATGCTTAGAATTTGAAGTATTTTTCAAAAAAATGAATGTTTTATCAGTAAAATCAAAGAAATCGCAGTCCTAAATGTACCTCATACTTGCTTCATTGGTGAAAAACGTTTGGGGCAAAGGTTTTCAGTCTGTCTGTTTAAATTTCATCCACAAAGCCTACAAGGAACAATTGACTGAACAAAATCATAATTTATGTAAAGAAATACTGTATTTTTATTTTGTCCTCACAAAGTGCATCCATTATGATACATGTTTAAGCTATATATATGTTTGGCTAGTGGCTGAATGCTGTAGATCTCTGAGTCTAAAATTCTGTGTGCCCACAC
Organism: Eurypyga helias; assembly: GCF_000690775.1. Taxonomy (NCBI): domain Eukaryota; kingdom Metazoa; phylum Chordata; class Aves; order Eurypygiformes; family Eurypygidae; genus Eurypyga; species Eurypyga helias. The sequence goes on from NW_010254471.1 coordinate 83,556, forward strand.
AAATAGTGTATTTTTTTCTTGATTGGTGATACATACAGCTGGATATTTTCAATAATTCATTTTTTCATTTTTATGTGTGTTAACTCTGACAATGAAAAAGTGTGAGGTTTTTTTTGTGGTGTGTTTTTTTGTTTGTTTCTTTTTTATGTTGGATGTTTATTTCCTTTATGTTAATGTTTTGAGCAATTTTCAGGGCTATGTCTGGTTGAGCCATTCTTAAAGGAAAACAAGATAAACTTGAGTAGAGGGAGACTTTTCTGGGTACTGCCCATAGCTTTATTCAGTTGCCCATACACAGGGATCTAGTAAAATCTGAGACCAAAAGGACACCTGTCACCTGTATACCCTGTATCTTCTCTGGCAGTTCCATGCAGAAGTCTTAGATACCTTGAAATATCTCAGGTGGTGATAGGGTCCCATGGTTAGGCAAATGAATTAAGTTCTCAGTGTAAATCATAAAGCTTTTTTTGCTGATGTAACTTCTCACCCTCTCAAGCAAGGACTGTGAAGTATAGCTTTTAATGCAATAATTTTTTTTAATGCACTTGAAGCAGCCTGGTAATCAGGGGTCCAGGACATTGTGTGGAGGAAGCTGGAGAAATGCTGTATTCATCCCCAAGTTTATAGATTCCCCTAGATTTCTCTAAACACTGGATGGTATCCTGTCACTTTTGTAGTTATGAAATTATAGAATGAGTATCAATTTATAATATTTTAGTAATTCAGTATAGAACGGTTGGATTTAAGTGTCATTCACTTTCTGTCTTAGATCAATTACATCAAGATAAGATAGACATTAATGTTTGTTCTTTAGAACAAAACAATAAGAAAAAATAAAAGTTCACTCTTAAGGAATTTTAGTAAATAGTTTTCTGGCAGAAGAAACTTGTCATAATATTTTTACCTAGTGATCAAAGGCTTGATGTTTTATGCTTTGGTAAAAGTATGTCCAGATAAGATTATTCCTTACACATACAGAAAGATGAGTCTCTTTCATTTTACCGAGTGAATTGCCTTATATCACCTGCATACCCCACAGCTTTCCGCTTCATGTTTCCTTTCTATTTTCATATCTATGGCAATGAAATCTGCTCTTCAGTATTCAGCTAATATGCCTCCTGCTGCTGCCGCTGCTGTCTTTGACTTAAACCTGAGTTACCAGGTCTTCTTCAATGATGCTGAAACACTGTGAGCATGTTTTGCCGTCTAGAGATTCCAGTACAGTTGGCCCTAAAATGGGTTGTCTTGCTGTTGTATTTCCAAATCTCTTCTCAATGGATTTTCAGGTTCACATAGGACCATTCAAATATATTTATAGTAGAATGCACCAGGTAACTCTGCTCAACTCAGTGCAATTTATATTCATGCAAAGATGATCAGAATACTGCTCAGTAAGTTTTTCTGAGGAACACACAAGCTGAAGCAGAGTTGGGAGGACATTTTTTTTCCTATGTCTGACAAGGATGCTCTACTTCTACGACATCTCCTAACCCTGTTAAAACGCAGATAACATTTTTCCTTCATTTCTTTATTTTATAGGTTGGAGATACTTTTGTTTATCCTCAGTACCTTCTGGTAACGTGTGCAGAATAACTGTCTATTTGATTCTTAATGCACTCGGTAGTTACAGTGTCACTAAGGACTAAATCCTACATACAGAACATCAGAACAAAGTCTGAGTTTTCTGTGATTCAGTTATGCTTTTCTAATGTCAAGGAAGAAAAATGATTGCTCGTTTTTAGATATACTCAAGGAAGATTATAGTGTCAGAATTGCTGTCTCTGGCTGTCTCCCATTTATAGTCTGTTTTGTTCTTTATTATCTGTACGTTCTGAATGTTTTGCTCCCTTGCTTTCAGTTTTAAATATGGTGCAGGCAGCTTACAGCACACTGTTGGATGTGGGACTTCAAACTGACAAATTTGTTCTTTTTACATCCTCTTCAACTCTTTCATTGGATTTCATATTTTACCTTTGCAAATATTTGTGAAGATCATAAAGAGATCAGGGAGAGAAGTGTTCCAGACAAATGAGACCGGTATATTTTTCAGTGTATGATTTGTTCTTGGTCTAGTGACCATATATTTCACAAAAAGACAGGAAGTCTGGACATTATGGAGTTCACACAGAAACCATGATATATCATATTAGGAAACTTGGTTGGCTGAACTTACCAAACAATGAATCTGATGGAAAGAGACTACCAAGGAAATGATCAGTTGGGTGATAGAGGGGAAGAAATTATATCCATTGTTACGCTAATTGGAAGCTGTTGATGCTAAATGATAAGGACAGTTCAGTATGACACTGTAAATAGGTCTGGTGTGATAACACAAGAAATTCTGTGTGATCATTAGGTTTGAATCCAAACCTGGCTCTGCAACTTGGGCCAGTTTTTGCTAAACATTTTTTTTTGTGAAACATTGATGAAATATGATGTTTAATGCAATAGACTACATACCTCATAAAGGTTACAAACACAGAGCTACTGACATAAGAGGATACTGTATCAGAATGGAGTTATGTGGGAACCTGGATTCTTCAGGTTAACAAATTCATATAGCACAAGGTATTTTATAACATGGAACAAAAGCAGTTGGGGACCAGTACTACAAAATTTCCAGGGGATAAGGGATTGCTTACAAAGCTGGTGAAGGTGACTGTGTCAATGGCTCCCATCTCTCAGGGTTGAAAAGAGAACACAAAAAGGTAAAAAACATTGAGGAGCATGGTACCACATGGAAGATCTGGGACTTACGACAAGACGTGGCCTCAGACAACCAATAGTGAAAGAGTTACAGATTGAAAATCATACTCCTTCCTTTCTTTTCCTTATTCTTGTATTAAGGAAGGCAAAATGACCTCTAGAAAAATGAAAATATTGCCTGTTTAGGGGGACTTCTTTTAAGCTGAAATGTATTTAAAGTCCAAAAACATTTTAAAAAGTTTATTCACTAAAATCAACGTGCATTTTTAAAAAATCACGTTCATTCCAACTCCAAAACATAAATATAGATCTATGAAAATTAAAAAGACCACCAAGAGACATTAGTCAGGATGGGGATTCAGGTAAAAGTTTTTTTCATATTCTACAGTATATGAGAAACTACATAGGCAGATAATAAATTGATAGGGAAACACAAATGTACTCAATTTTAAAAACCCTGGGCATTAAAAATGTTCTTGAAGCACTTCTTCACATTAAGAATGATAAATGCATGGAGAAAGTAAAACCTACCCTTATGCCTGCAGTGAAGTAGAGACATGACACTTATCACAGAATTTCAGAAATAAACACCATATTTTTCAGTTTAAATAAAGAGATAATTCACTTTAACCAAGGAGAAAGGGGAAATGAAGTAGTTCAGCTGCTGTCTTAATAACTGTAAGAATCTGGCAGCTGAAAAGAGAGGAGCTATTTAACAATTACAGGATCGAACAGTAAATTAATCAATCATGGTTAGTCACCTTGCAGCAGTCTGCAAAATGCCTTTGGCCCACCACTTATGTAGCCACACCTAGATATGTATTGTCATATATTGATCAACAGTAGACTTATATGAAATTATATTATACTGGGAAATCAAAAACCAAAACCTGCATATATTGGCTCAGATCTCTACCTCTTAATATGAAAAAAAAGCAATTAGAAGTCTAAAACTAAAAGCTTGTGTGCATTTGTTTAGAGACCTCTTGAATTAAAACAAAACAAACCAACAAAAAAAACCCCAAAGAAAGCAGAGACAAATCTAAATAAAAAAAGGAGAATGAATTGAAGTTACTTTAAAAAAAAAATATTATTCTTTTATATTTCACGGACAAATTTCATGGGACTTCTAGTCTTGTGATTCTTCACTGAACAATAAATGTCTATAATTAAGAACACCTGTGGAGTTAAAAAACTAATAATAAGAGTATTTCTAAGTTTAAATGTCTTTTAGTTATGAACAGATAGCATCTTGTTCCTGTCAGGAAAACACACTTAAGTGGAAAAGATGCTGAAGTCATGCTGCTACATACTTACACTATGTTTGCATACATATTCATTCATGTCGTGAAGAAGCTGACATTTTATTATTTTAAGTGGGGCCATCTTTGGGATAAGAACTACATGAGCCTATTTTCTAAACTGTTTAACTTCTGGTGGCAAAAAGGTACGGTGTGATTTTTTTCTTCTGTTTAAATGTGGCTTTTGGGGGACCATGACTCCAACCAGAGACCATGAATATCTGTGGACAGAAAATAGGACCAGCTGGTGCCATTGCCTGGTACTTTTTACATTTTCTTTAGGGTGCTGGTTTCGGGGGGAGTTGGTGGAGAGCTGTGCATAGAAGACAAGAAACAGAAGTTGTGACTGGAAAAAGACTCAGAATTGGCTACAGCGGCACTCCACCAGCTGCCATTACAATGTGTATTGTGTACATTTGCACGGTGTAGAATCTAATTCAGTTTTACAGTCAGTAAAGAATAGGAGGCAATCACCAAGCATCCATCACCAAACAGCATGATAAATAAGCTGTTATTTGGATCATGTATTTAACCCAGTCAAGGGATTTAGACTGGAAAAAAAGCAGACAGAAAAGACAGGATAAAAAACAAAACAAAACAAAAACACAAAACAAAACAAAAAAACACCCACCACCACAAGAAACCCTCCCATGAACTAAAACAGGAAGAGTATCTTCCCTGCTTCTTTGAGGTACCAACACTGACAACTATATAAAAGTAATATATGATTATTGTTTATGAGTTTAATTTGAGACTTAAAACTGTAGTAGTAGTGTGAAGTAAAAGAATAAATACACTGGTTTTGTGAGGGTTCTTGAACAAGTTTCCAGGAAGGTTCTTGATGTTTGGAATAGTGAAATATTTGCTTATTGGCAATACTTTGAAAATCATCCTGCATTTAAGCAAAGATACAGAGGGACATAAATGTCTAAAGAAAATGAGTCTATTTGTCAAAAGTAATGTTTGCACTTATGGCCAGATTCTAATGATAATTATCCCTTGACAGATTCAGAGATGCTGCTGTGTAAGTGTTCCAAAACCATCTATAAAGCCAGCTACTAAATTACATAAGTTGCTCATGCATTTTTCTTTTTTTTTTTTTTCCTGTGGTATATCTTCATTTGCAGACATTTAAACAAAGCTTTTACTAATCCACTCCTATGTGTGCATATAGCTGCCAAGCTGGCTTTTAAAATGGCAAAACATTGCTCTCTAATATATCCTTATGGAATTTCCAAATAACCAATTTGCTCTTACAGCACACCAATGCCTTTTAATATCTTGCACTTGATAGCCTAGCTGAGGGTTCAGTCCCAAATCCAATTAAATGAAAAATCACTATATGTGATGTGACATATGAGTTACACGTTACTCTTACCATGTCACAAATTTTAAGTAAGAAACATTAGCCTTTTTTACTGTTATTTAAGTTAGCACATACTATATTACATGTTCTGTGAGCTAACATGATTAATCACAACTCACCTGTTGCATAATGTCACAGGCCTGAGAGTGCTAATAGGTCTTATTGGCTCTGGCCAACCTCACGTAGGATGCCTGCACACGGCTCCAGGTGACCCATTTAAGCTCAGCCTATGACGTAGGAGTGTTGGTCCTAATTCTGCCTCCTGGGTGATTCTTGGATTTGTGTTGTAGGTAGCTGCTCTCTGTCTGTCTCTCAGACAGTGTAGCTTTTGTTGACCACATCTCCTTTCCTTCCCTCTTGGACCCCATGAATGGACCTTGCTCCATGCCTTGCTGTGTCAGGGACTGCTGGTGGACCCTGTTACCAACCAGTGGCTCTGCCTGCTGCCTTCAGACCCCTGGGGCTGTGCCCCAATGCTGTAGAGCCTGTTCCTGTGGTGTCCCAACAGGTAGCTCATTAGAGCTAGTAATCTCTGCAACCAAATATCCAAGTTGGTCTTGGAGCAACATGAGTTTGAGAACTTGTAAAAGGGGTTTTGGGATTTTTTGTGTGGATATATGGCTGGACAGAAAGGGTGGTAGAGGTGGAGGGGCATTAAGCTGTTTATTCATGGCTTTGCTACCAACTATCTGTTCCATCCATACACCTGCAATTACTGATGGTTTTGGTTTGGTAGCCAAAACACAAGGAATGTCAAGCTTTTTTGAAGGGTGGAGGGATGCTTTCTCACTTGAAATGATTTCTTCAACTTGAAGTCTTTAACTGTTTCAGAAAAAAAGTTAGGTGTTTTTTTTTTTTTAATAGTGTAACAAAAAATTCAAAGGATCACTCTGAAAGAAAAGAATATTTGACTTGTCAAAATAGACATATTTTTGGTTTTGCATACATGTATTTTTGAACTGAAATAGCTCTCCAATCTGAATTTAACAATGGTTTTCCTTTTTCTGAAGCTGCAGTCTTCAACAAATTAGCAGTATTTACTGTCACTTTTAGCTGTCTCCCTGATGCTCTGTTGAGTGTGGTTAGAGTACATTCTTTCCACTTTTAAAAGAAACAACAAAGTACCAAGAGACATTTTTCCATTATCATCAGCCTGAAGCATAGCAAATATGTTGGACGCTTTCTGCCCTGTGTTTTATACATGCCATTGTAGCAAGATCATGCTGATGGTGAACGTGGCTCTGAGGTTTGCAATGGAGGTTGTGTATCACAATCCACATTTCAAATATAGTTCTTCAGGTTCAGTGTCTTAGGGTTTTGTCTTTAGGAACCTTTATCCAGCTTCCCCATTGCAGACCCTGAAAACCTTTATATAAGGGCTGTATATACAGCTGAAATAATTACTTAAATTCTAATACAAAAAAAGAAGGGACCTAGGTAGTGAAATGACAGATCTACTTCTTAATCTCATATGGTTTGAATCCCAAATCCTAACCCTCTACCTTTATCTCAGGGCTTAAAACACCCCAGCATTTCCTATCCTACCTGTCCCCTGTGATGCCCTCATTCTTATCCTCATTCCAGTACCTTCCCACACAAATTTTCCCATCTCAAACTTCCTGCTCACCAGCCCACTTGTGAGCTCTTAAAGCTCCCCTCACTCTTCAGCACTTCCTTCCCATATTTTTGTCCTGTATTTCCTCCCACTCTAATCACATCCTTTCTCAGTTTACAGTTTCCATGCCTGCTACAGTTACTTGCTTCCTCCTCTTCTTGCTGGCTGTGTGTAGCTGTTACTCCTCCAGCCTTTCACTAGCAACACTCTCTGCATGGACACTTCTTCCCATGGCCTTTGCAGCCAGCCAAATTCTCCTTTCTGCTTGGCTCAGAAAGCATGCTCACATTCTGCTCTCCTGGGTTTTCAGAAATCCATGTGTATTTGATACTTGTGCAAAGCTCAGGACAGGACTCTGAGGGCAGTAATGGGGAAAATGCCAATCCAAAGTAAATCTAAGCTAGTGAAACTTTAAATTCTTTATCGTATAACATTTGTGAATGGGTTGGGTTTTATATTTTAACAATAATTTGGAAACAAGATAACACTTGAGGTTGTTAATGATAAATTACTTTTATTAAAAACACACTGCTTTTTGTAGCCATTTTGCCATTTTCATGAATATTGCTGCTGTCAAACATGTTCCATATAATAGATTTATTAAATCAAAAGTAAGATACACGGGAATGTGAAAACTTTTAGTAGGAAGTATTCTGAAGTATTTCTCAGTCTAGTTCAAGCTATTGGTCATTAGTGCTGTGACAGACAGGATGGGGCTGTATCTCAGCTCTAGGGTGTAATCTCTTGTGGTACATGCTCTGCAAAAATCTGTGAATCTGCTCTACGGAGGGTAAGAATAGCACTGGAAAAATACCTTGCTTCCCCAGACATTCCGCTCTGGCATGGAGCTTTTTGAAAGGACTTGCGAAACTCTGTTCAAATTGTATTGTCTTACGGTATACTACCCCAGATTTCTGGCCTTTCGGGAATTCGGGGCGCGATGTCCGTGTCCTTGCCCCACGCCGTGTCCCATGGGCCGGGTTAGGCGGGTGCGTGAGCCCCAGCGGCTGGAAGCGCAGCGTGGGTGCGAGGGCGACACCTGCTGGCCGCCGGCTGGCAAGCCGTGCAGTGCTGCCCGGCGGGCGCTGCGCTCTCCCGGGGCACACCGACCCGTGGGGAAAAGGCAACGTCAGGCTCAGGAGTTCATTAGTCACCCCCATAGCTTGTTTCCAGCACATGCAGAGTTAGGAGAATGCTATGTAGCATGTTAGGATATAAATAATTTTTAACACCTTTTTACACATATGAAGCACTGAATTTGTTAGTAGGGTGAGTACTGAGAATGAGTCAGATGAGCTATTTTTGGTTGGGGGTAACAGCCTCTCTGTCATTTCATATGATAAAAACATAAAATTAATTATATGATGGAGAAAGAAGTAATTAAACTGAAATGAGGTGTGCAGTCAGTGAAGTCAAATGTACATTTGTACATATCTAGGTATGTTTTAAAGACGTGCTAAACCCACAGGAAAGGCATAAGACTGCCAAAAATTGAAGCAAAGAAAGAAATAATTTACAATTGTTCTTGGGAAAATAAGTACATTTATTAATAATTAAACCTAACATAAAAGCAGAATGCTTTTTCTCTGAGAAAAATGTTTTTGGAAGTCTATTTTTAGAATCATAGAGTGGTTTGGGTTGGAAGGGACCTTAAAGATCATCTAGTTCCAACCCCCCTGCCATGAGCAGGGACACCTTCCACTAGACCAGGTTGCTCAAAGCCTCATCCAGCCTGGCCTTGAACACTTCCAGGGATGGGGCATCCACAGCTTCTCTGGGCAACCTGTTCCAGTGCCTCACCACCCTCTCTGGGAAGAACTTCTTCCTGATATCTAATCTCAACCTCCCCACTTTCAATTTAAACCCGTTACCCCTTGTCCTGTCACTACAGGCCCTTGTAAAAAGTCCCCCCCAGCTTCCTTGTAGCCCCTTCAGGTACTGGAAGTTGCTATAAGGTCTCCCTGGAGCCTTCTCTTCTCCAGACTGAACAAGCCCAACTCTCTCAGCATTTAGCCCAATTCTCTCAGTCTTAGATTCTAAAGAAGGAAAGAAAAATACCTGAAATCACTAAAGCATTTCACCTCAGGAACTGGAAGATTGAAAAATATGGTCAATATCAAAGCAATAAACACTTCATTAAATGCAAGGTAGAAATAGAATATTCAAAATGAAAAAATTGAAGTGCAAATAGTATGCTTTGTCTCCAGTACCAGATGTTTCAATTCCTTCAGTTTGTTAATATATTAACTTATTTGCAGAGTTGATTGGAAACACTGTTTTATGCACTACAATACTAAAATGCTAATACCAAGTAAAATGTACAGAGCTATGTGATCTTAGGTATACTCCATACCTATCTGAGTGTGCTTCAAACTTTGTAAGTTTATCTATACGGAAGTCACTGGTACATTAGAAATACTGCAGGCACTAATAGGGCTGATCAAATAATATCTGATTCACTTAATAATGAATTTTCTGTAGTCTCATCCAGCTGGCTGTAAAGCTGATTTGATAGTGTTTCATTGATTCCTTGTTTCACTGAGGATGTTGCTGACAGTGTAATTCCTTCATGGTTGTGTTGGTTGTAGTCAGGAGAGTTCATTTTCTTCATAGTAGCTAGTATGAGACTGTGTTTTGGTTGTGCTTAAGAGAGTATTGATAACATACTAATGTTTATAGTTGTGGCTAAGGAATGTTTATATCAGGTCAAGGACTTTTTCAGTTTCTCATACTGTTCCTGTGGTTTTTCTCTCAAGAAGCTGTGAGTGGACACCGTTAGGACAGCTGACCCAAACCAACTAAAGGGATATTTCATTCCATAAAACACCATGTTCAGTATTTAAGTCTTAATCTCTTAAATTTGTATATTATATTTGTTACCTTTCCAATTCTTAACCACTGTCTCCCTTGCTTTTTCTATAATGAAAAAGCAAGTTCATGTTCAAAGAATGCATGGGCAAGCGACTGCAAGTATCAGGCCTTGTGTTTTGAGGACAAGTTCTATATAGTCCTTTTGTTCTAAGTGTGTTCTTTAGATGTGGTTTGTTGGCAGATGTTATATCACAGGACTCGATTCAGCACAAATGGAAACAACCCCACTTCTCTTGACTCCTAACATTGCAGGGTCAAAGAACAGCACCTCCTCAACCTGCAGAGGGTGGAATGTGGTTGTTTTCCCTCTGCCTACTGTTTATTCCCAAGACACAAATCAAGCTTGGTTTTACATGTTTCCTTAGAGTGGAGAAATACTTTAATCTTTTCACCAACTTTTATGAAGTAACTAACAGTCTGAACGTTGTTGAGGTTCCCTGAATCAGGTCAATTAACACTAAATACTAGTAGCCAGTCTTAGTACTTATGCAAAATAGCATTACACAGAAATTGCTCTGGAACAAACTATTTCAGCCAGGAAACATTGAAGAAATTACCAAGTAAGATCTAAAAATAACGTTTTTTTAATAATTTAACATATGATTGAGAAACGAAGAAAAATAGCGTGTTTGGAAATGAGTTTTCATTTATCGCTGCTACTGCAGTTTTCTCTGAGGTGTCTTGACACATATGGTATGTCAGACACATTGATTAATGCAAGCATATATTTAGTTGAAGTGATTTTGTAGCAATGGTGGACCATGCCCTCACAGCTTTTACAAATTTTTATCTCTGGAGCTTGAGTGATACCAAATTGAGATTTATTGTAAACTGGGAACTTGAAACTCCCAGGAAAATACTAAACCAGGGATGAACTGAATGCTAGAAGAGTAACTGAGCATATGGAGGTGCAATCTTGTACAGAAAAATGCAGGTGTGCTGAGGTACATAAAATTCTTCCTGGAGGCGAGTTACTAGACAAAAGAGCTGACTTGAATCTGGGTAATTACCATTTATTTTCTCTCTTTCAGTAGTTACAATGTAGATCACTTCTGTTTGTTGAAGGGAAGACGACCTACTACATTTTGTAGTCTGCAGATTTCTTACCTGACCAGCAGATAGACTGGCAGTGGTTTGATGACCTTTTTACATACAAAGACATCCTAAGGTTTCTCTCATATGGATGCCCATAAAACACACAAACAAAAAAAACTCAAACCCAACAACAAATCCAAGGAGCCAAAAAGAAAATAAATCCAAACTAGAGGACTATATTTACTAAAAAATAAATATATAATCAAAATACTAAAAAATCACTTGAAATTGAAATGTCATGTCCTGGGAAGGTAAGGAATAGCACTGGGGGCTTTCCAACTCATTTTGTAAGAAGTACTGAAAACTATGGAAAATAAGAGGGTAATTCTGCTACGTTATTACCATATAAAAGGTAACTTCAGCTAAGTGTAAATAGACTAGGACAATGTTAGGAAAGAATACAGGCTAACACTTTCATGCATCGTAAACTTGTATGTTAGGAGCAACTAATGAGAGAATTCAAATGTGGGAAAGCATTTCTTGTTTAAAGCCTGGATGAAAATATACCAATGAAAAGCTTCTCTAAGCGTGGCTGTAAAGTATTCACATTCAAAGTCCACTTAGTAATGATTCCAAGTAAAAATGGAAACCGCAAAAAAGAGGGTATTTTTGAATAGGAAATTAAAGGATCAGCTAAAGCAGTTAATTTTTGCAGGTATTATTCAGACTGTCCAGGGGGATGCAGCAAGCTGAATTACTGCAGAGACATTCTATACTAACAAAAGGAAGCTAATTAAATTGTCATTGGCAAGGAATGCTGCGGTCACCAAAAGTACAAATGGATTCAAGCAGTGCCTAGTCAAAATTCACAGGAAAACATGCTAATCAAGGGTTATTAAACAGTCATCTGGACATAGTGTCTGTCTAAAAAAAGTCCAGAATCATTATTTCTCAGCAGTATCTGTAGTAACAGGAGAAACTGACCAAATTATTAGCTACAAATTGCTAGATCTGAATGGTGTTTGCAGGGAAGTTCTACAGTTGATATGACCTGAAGAAGGTATGCTTCTTTCTTCATAATACAAGGTCCTCTTTCACTACAGAACTGTTTGTGTAGCAGTGTACATGGTTAAAGGGCATTAAGGTCAAACCTGCCTCATATAGGCTTCTGGGATATGCCTAGGAAGTAGATTCTGCTGTATGCTTCTGTCTTCACTTAGAATCTGGGGGCAAGATGCTTTTTCTTTTTTCCCCACTCTCACCTCCATACACATTCATTTTGTAAAATGGTTCCATTGTAGAAAAATCAGCAAAATGAACACTACTTAAATTATACTTGATTGAAAGTGTTGGAATGGTCCTGAGGTAGTCTGTATCCCTTGCAATTGGAAGATGATTTATAGCTACCTGAAGCTTCATTTATGAAACTACTTTGCAGATAAGTATTTCTCCAAATCACTAGCTTTCTAATATATATACATGTAATGGATGGTGCTAAACATCTTTCAACAACACTTAAATATTTGTTATTAAATATTTGTTTTAATGTGTCATGTAAATTAAACAGTAAATATTTATCACTTGTAATAGAGCCTTTTATGCTTTACTAAAACACATTTTGACCTGAGAATAAGACAAAGAAAATCTAAGCTAAGTGACAGGAAAGCCTGCATTTCACCCAACAAGAAACTTACGTAGTGCTTAGTTTTTACCTTGAAGTCCTAGTTAGTAAGTGCCGATGTCTTATTAAAAAGCATGCAACAGTGCCTGTGGAAGCCCACAGAATCACTAAGGTTGGAAAAGACCTATAAGATCACCCAGTCCAACCATCAACCCAACAGTACCATACTCACTAGACTGTGTCCTCAAGCACCACGTCTACACATTCCTTGAACACCTCCAGGGATGATGACTCTACCACTACCCTGGGCAGCCTGTTCCAATGTCTGACCAGAAAAGGCGTGACTGCTGGAAGCCCAAATAAAGAGGACTGTGATGTGAAAACACATTTCCTTAGTTCTCCAGCTGGTGCTAGAATCATTAAAAGTAATTTTGCTTTGCAGAGAAACGCTTTCCCTTCAAATTGTGTATATTCACTGGAACTATAGTTTCTCAGACTTGAAAATAAATCTATCGTTACCTTCCTAAAAAACGTTTAGAATATAACACTGAATGTTCATTATTATGGAAGCTGTGTCAAGTCCCCTGACTTTACTTATTTTTCATTATTAGCTATCCGATTTTTGAAGAATTGTAAATTCAGCTTTGAACTAAAAGAGTTTAATTATGAATATTTTGAAATGAGTGAGGGAAGGAATAAGGAAAAAGGGGGAAATTATGTGGTAAAGGATACATTTATCAATAAAGACTTCTCTTTTTATGTTAGGAGATACAATAACTTTATGGCAAAATTACTTCAGGGGGATATATAAAACAGTTTCAAGATAAACTTTGTCTTATTAAATTTTGTTCGATGTTTTAAAGGCAGCAGTTCCTAAAATATGCAGAGTATGCATAACATGCAGACAAGGTTTTGCTGATTACAGATATGTGGAAAGACTTTAAAAGGCACACAGGTCTGCACCAGCTCCTATTGACTTTTTGTACAACTTAACATGCAGTAAGTCTCTAAAAGAACCAAGGATTTTTAAGATTAATAGAGATGCTTAATAAATCTATTAACATTTGGATATTTGGCATCATTTCGAGGCTTTTCATATATCTGTCAGTGCTTCGTGGCTCTTAATCTGAGTCTTGGAAATTCCCCTTTTCTGAAGAAAACATTATTTTTTTAGGCATAAAAATAAATACACCATTTATCTGTTAAAATATTATCCATATTATTCTCCTCTGTATGGAAATATCATTCTCTTTTACTACAAACATTTTACTGTTGGTACATGTTTTCTGCTGTGTAAGTGTGAATTACAGTTTAGGGCCAAGTAGTTCAAGAAGAATGATTGTAACTTTAATCATCTCTCCTTTTTCATTCTGCTACAGTATGTGAACGTTAGCTATTTCAGCATTATTTAAGATAATTAAATAGGAAGGTTATGCTTGCTGTTTGAGCTAGTTTCAAATAACCCTAATAAACGGTATTTATCAAACTTGGACAACAAATCCCACAAAAAAACCCCAAAACCCACAAATACGCATAAAACCACTAAGACCCCTCACAAACCACCCTCCCCCAACCACCCTGAAAAAAGCTTCCTTTTTTAATGAATTAGTTCTTCCTTGTGGATTTCCTTTTTAACTCTTAACACTATTTTTGAAGTGTTCTTCAATTATAGCCTTCATCATACTTCCAGAACTGATGTTGACAGCCAGATAGCTTTGCACCGCTATTACAAAATGTATGTCACTAAGTAACAGGTTATAAAAATAAATTGCTATTCATCTTGCAAAAATATCAGGCACCAGTGAAGTCTTCTATACCATATACTGTAGGAACTTATTTATTGTAGACATTATACCATTGAAAAACACGAAGTAATATAAAAAGGATAGCTGTGTGGATATCGAGAAGTACTTCCCAGGAACAAGCTAGACTGTAACATACATTCATTTCGAATAGGTATAAGCAAATTTTTATCTAAGTTGGAAACGAAGAAATTTAATAAATAGAAAATCAAAATGAAGTAGATCTGGAAAGCTATTAGCTATATGAATAAGGAGAAAAGTGCTATTGAAGTATAAAAATGACTTTTCCCCATTTTCCCAATACTTCTGACTTCAAAATGTATTTTCCACAGAACTTTTTTCTGCATATTGATTTGAATTTATTCTGTAATCATGTTTCCAGCAATACAAAGATTGTGGTAAAAGTGCAAACTTTTTATAACACCATTTCTGCCCTGACAGGTATTCTGTGATCATTAATTGCATGCCTTTGAAGCAAGTTGCAGCCTGATAGTCACATTTGAAGAGTTAACTGCACAAGCGCAGGAAATAATTTTTGTTGTCCTTTTTATTGGTTGCAAAAATATCAGAACTGTCACAGAGAAAAACAATTAGCGTGAATAGGAACAGGAAACAAGAAAGTTTTGTTGCTATAGAAACATTACCTCTTCTTGTAGCTCCATTTTCTGTAAATGTCATGTGAGCAGTTGTTTTCAGAAATAAGAGAAATTCTCATCTGAGTACATCAAGAACATGTATTGCCACTCATTTTGTACAGAAAGTTTCTAGTTACAGAAATGATAGACTAGAACTTTAAAACAATTTTATTCTAATCAGAAAGTTTATGTTCACTTTAAATAATCGTATGTTTTTTTATGCCACCCAAGAAGATAAGTTTTTCATATGATATAATAAGAATTAGGTTACTTTATTACAGACATCAGCAGGTTCAGGATCTAAAATCTTGAGTCTCTTTGCAAGCCCTTTACAAAATCCTGCTCAGATACAGAACTAAAATATCAATGGCATTTATATTATAGAAAAACAACAATATATTAGTTTACTACAGATAACTACTTTTATTGTATAATGGAACCAAAGATAGCAACATTGCTTTCTACTTTGAATAAGGGCATTTATATACCACTGGAATAAGACTGGAAAGAGCATGTTGCCTTTTACAGTATCTATTGTTTGCACACATGGTCACTTTTCCTTAGGAAAATAACTACAAAAGCATGACACTGTCACTTTTGCATGAGATGAAGAATATGGTAGTAACATTAATAACATTTTTCTCCTGAAAAGGGGGGAAAAAAAAAGCACCTGGATTCAAGTAATATAATCAAGTAACTCTATTCTCAGCGCTTAGAAACTGGTATCATACTATCACCTAGAGTAACCTGTTGTTTAGGAAGATCTTTACCAGAAAGTAACAGGGAGTATTTATTTTTTTTCTTTTAATTCCAATAGTCTGTCCTGACTTCTCAGCTCTTAGTTCTTTCTCTATGCCCTTTATTCAGATGCTGGTGCTAAAGGGCACAAGAGCATTAATTAAATAACTCTCACCCACAAGATTTTGATGTTGCTGTTTGCCTTTTGCCTTTTGAGGGCAGCGCCATAAGATCTTTATCAGAATGCCTTCATTTTTTCTGCTAGAAAATACCAGTTTGAAATAAGTGTTTCCCAGGAGAATGTTCATGTCAGTGAAGGTTTGCTTATGAAATAAAGACCACAATAACCCATGGGACTGACACCCTTCTTCCATGGGGAACTGTACTATTAAGTGGAGTAATTGCTTGTCTAACTCTATTGGCAATGCCACCACTGTGTTGCTTATTGGAAAAATGTGAAAACTACTTTCTAGAGTGTAAAACAAAGGGCCTTGTACTCTGAGGCTTGAAAGTGTATTTTCCTCAGTTTCAAAAGACTGAAGTTGCTGTGTCTCCTCCTCAGTAACTGTAAGCGTTGCACCCACCTCTTACTGCCTTTTCTAGTGTTTGTGGAAACTGTGGTAGATAAGGGACTGCTAAATAGCAGATATCAAATGAAGGAAATTAATGCCCCCAGTTTTTCTGGGTCCTTCCTATCTCATTCTTCTTAATTTTAAAACATCTTCTCAATTCTGTGGTGAAATCAGTACAATTTGCAGAAGTACAGGACAAAATAACATTTTACTCTACTCTGCCTGTTGGGGCCACAGAGCCGCACTGTGAGGGGAAATGAGCTGGGAGACAAGGTCCCCTTGTGGGTATCAGCTGGCTGTGAGGGTTCCCAGCCTCAACAGGCCTCACCTGCTGCCTTGGTGACTTCCACAAATGATAGGCAGAGACAGGGACTGGTAATGGGACCCATGATGGCCCCCGTCACTGTGAGGGTGTGGGCCAAGCTGGTGGATGTAGGGGTGAGGCCTGGTGATTCTGGGCACCCTTATGGTGTGCTGGGACCACAGGCCTCTGGACCGTCTTTCTGTATTTTGTGGGTAAGTAGGGAAAAGCAGACAAGTAGTCTCATAATGGTGGAAAAGGCAGAAAAGCCCCAGGGTAAATAGGGCCTTTTGCCCTACAATGCTCCATGAACCACCTGGCTGGTAGTTCTGGTCCTAGTCATCCCTGCACTGCTAGTTAAGAAACCATGCAGACATTGTCTGGTCCAAAGCTGTCTCCTGCTAATTCATAATACTAACCAGACATTTATCAACAAGCTAGACAAGGTGACCTAATCAAATTTTCAGGCTAGCTTGGAAAAGTCAGAGTGAAATTTAATTATTCTAAATGTTGCACATGGTAGAGGTGTTCTTCCTGAAATAATGAAAGTTATTTTTCTTCAGGAAATGAAAAAACAGTGGACTCCTTCAGCAGCAATGGATTGAAATAGCAAACATGGTGTTTAGTGATGAATACAGCTATCAGACCTCTTTCTATCTACTGCCTGAACAGAAAAGTAACTAGAATTCTTTCCAATATCAAAAAAAAGAGAAAGCCAAGAAATATATCAAGACTGCAAAAGAGACATCACAGTCTGTTTTAGGTCTCTTTTAGTAATACACTGTGTGTTATTTGAGTTTACTATACAGATGTGAATATTTTACGTACACATTTTCTTAAAAAATGTTTGAATGTCTTTCTTTACATTTTACTTCTGGTTAACTCTTGCAGGCTTCTCAGATAGTTCCATGTTTGCTGAAAGAGTTTTTACTATGTCCTACATATTATTTTCAGTAAACTTAAGAAACATTGAAAACTAGAAATTTCAATGATGCAATTGGTAAGGCAACTCTCTAAGTAAGTTGCATCAAAACATAAAGAAAGGAGGACCTTAAGTAAGTAAAAATGCATAAATTAAAAAAACAAAAACAAAACCAACGAAGAAAACATAGAAAAGCCTATTGAGATGTCCAAAATGGGGGCAACATCAAAATTTCATTTAAAAAATATAATTTAAGAAAACTTTGTTAGTTAAATTCTTAAGGGAAATATTCTTACTTTTAAGCACTTCAGGAGTGTAAATTTCTTTATATCTATTCATCTGCATCATAGTAATAATAATGAGATAAATTTTAAATTGCAGGAAATATCCAGGTTTTTCTTTTGCACAAGGAAATGTTTTGTTCATGCATTTGTTAGGAGGATAAACAATTATTATAAATTGATATTATATCTCTACAATAGAGACTCATGATCTCTATGACTATTTTCATTACTTTATTCCACAGCAAAAGTATTAAGTTGCATATTAAGTAGCTAATGTTCCAACATGCAAAGCTTACATACAGAATATTCTTCCTTTTTGACATTTTACATAAATAAGGAGAAAAATGTATAAGAAGGTGCAGGCTGCAACTCTAGTTTCAGAACAAAACGTTATTCACATAAACAATATGTGGCTATGACTATGGAGTAAAGCCATTCAAAATAATTCAGCATTTTCAATTCCTAGCACCTGAAGGTACAAATTAACTTTGCTTTCTGCTTACCCTTTTGCCCAATATTTTATACTGCCTAATGATCTTAAGAAAATAACCTATGTTTATGCCTGGAATTACAGAAGAGATTATATTTATAATGAAATTATATCCTATATGACAGCTTGTTTAAGTAACAAATTTTACTGTGCTGAAATGTTAGATATCTCATTGTCACTGCGTCAGAGTATTTCTAGAGCCTAGCGTTTTGTAATGTATTTGCTTTTGATCAGTCTTCCTCTTTGGATTTCACAAAGTCTGAAATCTACACCATGGTTGCCTGTGAACTTTAAGACTGCTTCAATCATACTCCCACGTCTCAGTTTTGTTATCTAATTTTAGGGAGTGATATGAGACCAAGCTGAGAGGGAAGATTAATGTCAGTCAGCTTCATAATCTGATCCAGTTATTTAGAAGACATCTTTATTCTTCTAGATGGAAGTAAGTGGCATACTAACAACCTATGTTGCCAGTTTGGGACAGGCTTTAAAAAGTTTTGACTGTGAAATCTCTGCTGTTCCAGAGAAAACAATCATTGGACTGTCTAATCCTGCAGCTCTCATGACTGCCATAAATGCTGCTGTAGCAAGACACTATGGGGTAAAGCCTTAATTGGTGTGGTTCCCTCTTGTTTAAGGATAAGAAATATTAATTTCAAGGACTGCAACTACTTTTGCTTGATATCGTATGTCTTTTGTAAAGCCCTCAGCAATGGTTTTCATTAACACATTTTATGTCTTGCCATAAAAACGAGTACGACATGAATTTCAAAAGCAATTCTCAGTCTGCTGCCTACCAACCTGTTCCAAGAGAAGTCCCTGTTATACTTCTTGTCTCTACCAGCATGAGCACTACTATAGACCCAAACCTGCCTGAGTCTAGCATCGTTAATTCCCATGCCCTGATGTGGGCACGGCATATTCCCCTGTTTCTACCTCTCTGCATATGAATGACTGCCTTGTTTTTTCTCACTGTTAAAGACACGTGCCAGTGGTGTCCTCCGTGTAGCAAAAGTTGTTGGCTGGCCGAAAGAGTGAGAGGAAGCTCAGTCCAACAGTAGCTTTAACCACTTTTATATGGTCCAGTAAATTAATTTCAACTAAATATGTGTCCAGAGTGTGAGAGTTTTGCTCTCACAAAAGAGCTTCCTCTACTTTCCTGGAACAAAAAAGTTTGGGAAACTTGAGGCAAGTCGCTTTTCTTCCACTTACATCACCTTTGCAAAATTGTTAATAGGTCTAGTTCTCAAACTAGGTTCATTAATAATGCTGAAACTTGACGCAGGACATAAAGCATGTTTTTAATCCCAGGCTGACATTAAGACCATTTTCATAAGCACAGCTGCTAGTGGCTAAAAAGGAAGTCATAAACTTCTTGTGTATTCTGGCACAAGCAGAGCATCTTTGTTAGGAGTATGAGGAGGTTGGTGACTTGACTTGCTAAAAATGTCAGCATAGCATAAGCAGACAGTTTCACAGGTTAGGAAATATTTTTATTAAAAGTGGAGTGTGAAATTAGAATAATTGAGGATTTTTGAGCTTCTGGGGAGGGAGAAAGAAAAAAGTAAAATCAAACAATTTCTCTGGTAATTGTGCAATGTAGGAAAGGAAGTGTTGAAATCACAGAAGACTCAAAAACAGTTACATATAATTTGGAACATATATTTTGTACCAATATATGACTGGTTTGAAAATCACAGAAGACATTTACCCTCATCAGCATAGCTAATTTTGAAACCAAGGAAGATTTTGGCTCAAAAAGATGGTATCGTGCATGTTTCACGAAGACCGTTAACCAATTTGTTATTTGAGTGTTTTATAACGGATTCAGTACTTGGAATATATGATTGCATATGTGCATATTTGATAGAGTCTGCCCATATTTGAAAGTTTCCTAAACTGAAATATTGACTTAAGATGCCTTTAGTTTTAGAAAAGACATATGAAGGCACCAGGAGATTGTGTAGTATATGTGTAGAATAAAACATAAATAACAGAATGGGTCTGGTCTTGAGCTCTTAAAGGATTTGAATCATAAGATGACATCCTCAGAGTGTTGTTTGGGATACACTGTGATTCAGGCATTTGGGCAGACATACATACGTACTCTAGGACAAGGCAGCTCCTGGGCTAATTCTTGCAAATGCTGCATCAGGAGTCAAGACAGCCCTAGCTCGTGTGTCCTTTTTGCTATTCCACTGCAAGAACAGGTACCATAAAAACAGTTGTAAAATTTGGTATGAATAACATAGTGTAAGTGACTTACAAAAGCTAACAACAACAGGCACCTTTAGAGACCTTTTTCTGTTATAAGTTTTGCAAGATGCTTTTAAATCAATCATATTAAGCATGGAAAATGGGAACAATTGATTTCTACACTTTCACTAAGCTGTGCACTGTGCAAATACATATACTGTATACCACTATTACTAGATTGACACCAAATGTAGGGTACAGCAGGAAGGTAAGACAAGCATATAGAACACCCATCTTGGAATTTATTCCTTTGTCTAACATTTTCTCATTTCTGAGATGTTAAAGATATAAAACCATCACATATATAATTAATAGCACGTTTCCACACAGAGATTATTAAAAAAAAAAAATATATAAAACAAAGAACCATGTGTCTTAACCAACGTTAGAAACATCACCCTCTAGTTCTAAACGCTTTGAGAGACATTTAGAAAAAAAACATTAGAACTTTGCTCAGTCATCAAAATTGGATGTTTTTATGACAGTGATGCCATTGAAGTAATGGCAAAAGTTAGGCAGGGTTACATTACATTGTGCTTGTGAATAAAGAGGGTTTTGGCTTCAGGCCTGGCTGTCTTTTTAGGCTGCTTGCTTAATTCTCTCTACCTTTTTAAACAAAACCCTTTCAATGTAGTTTTCTCTTACTCCATGATTTAAAGAGCACCCCCTCAGAGTAAGAGCGCTAGGAAATTGAGGACCTCAGGATTCATGATTTTAGGAAAATTTATAAGTCAAGTTTGGATGTTTAGATTTACTTCATGAAGAATGTGTTTTGTCTTAGGGCAAATGGTTGAAAGCTCCAATGCTCCTCTGATTTATATCCTAAATTGAAAAAAAACTAGTCTTAAATACCAAAATGTTGTGGGAAACAACATACTACCTTCTACTTGAGTTTTACAACACTGTACACAGTAATGAATAAAAGACCTCAGTAACTGGAGTATTCCACATGACTAAATCTTTTGGTTTTAATGTAAGTATTGTATTCCTTCAAGTGTAAGTATTCCCTTAATTTATATATAGTCTGTTTCATTTATTTCATTTTTATCTTATGTTCTCTCATTTTGTTTGTAAACTATAAATAGAAGAGAGAAGCATGTTTCACAGGCATTGTGGGAGTAAAAAGATAAGATGCTTCAGGAGACTTTTGATCAGACGTTCACCTGCTTAGTATTGTGTCTAAATGTATGTCTAGTTACTCCAAACTTGAAGATAAGATGGTACTCCACATGAAGCCACTCTGTTCCTTTGGCCAGTTAAAAAAAATCAGGAAAATAAGGTGGCTGACTCTGGCCACCAAGCTCAAGAGAGATTCTCAGGGTTTGACTCGATAACGTCTGCATTGCTTGTGAGACCATTGACATGTCCTTTGACAGATTTTGTACTTCGGAATCCGTATTGTAATGACTTTCCTACAATTTTTTGAGTTGTTATACTAGTCTTCGTTGGACTCCATAAACAGCATCCAGTGTTTCATGTCAAGGGCCAGTAAGGCTAAATTGCATTTTCCCCAGGCAACTCATTTCAGATGCTCCAAAACGCCCATGGAAGGAGAGGCAAAACAAAGTGGACGTTATTAGTTCTGCTTCTGCCCTGCCTATGTTCAGGTTACTCTATTTCAACTACTCCGTCCTCAAAAGGCTTGTTAAAAGTGCTGTTGTTAGTCATTAGGTTTTGAATGTGACATCTGAGATTAATGCTTGGTACATATGGTACTTGAAAGCATTTACATATTTTAAGTACATGTGCATTCTTTTTTAAAGTCTTTTTAATAGCTGTCACTATCAGCATTTTGTGACAATGGAAAATATGAAAACCCACTATATTGGATGTATCTGGCTTGCTCCTTGTGACAGGTCAAAACTAACAAAGGGAATTGTGTATCAAAGCTTTTTTTTTTTTTTTTTCCCCCTCCTTTCATAGAACAAGCTTTTCTTCCATAAATGTTTTGGAGAAAAGTTGTGGTTTTCCTCCTATAGACAGGGTATGATCTCCAGTTTGATCTGTCATAAAAGCAAATAAACAGAGTATTATTTGTTTCTAAAGAGAGAATTCTCTGCCCTTCCAGCTATTTCAAAATTAGCAGCACCTTTCTTATTCAACTGCCAGATCTCTGGGCAGCACTTGCAGCTGTTCTGGAGATGACACTTGCCAGCCTATAGCAGTGCTTCACCTACAGTATCCTAAAAGTAATATCTGGGCTTGGTCCCTAACCTAGAGGAACTGGTTTTCCTAGCCTTCTGAAACAGAAGCTGCTGCAGAAAAAATGCTTTCTTCAAGTGGCTATTTCCTTTCTCCTCCTGTGGTTCGTTGGTTTGTTTGTTTTTGTTGGTTGTTTGGTGGGGTGTTGGGGTTTTTTTATTGTTGTTGTTTGGTTTTGGCTTTTTTTTTTTTTCCTGGATTAGACTTCTTAAAGCATGGCATGTTGGGTTTTTTTACATCACAGAAGACAGTGTGTGTTGAGTTAGCCTGCAGTTACACGTGGCATCTCAAGCATTGTTTCAAACTTCTAGCCATCATGTGTTGGTGGGGCCAACCATCAGCCCCAACTTGCCACTGTCCCTGAGCTGGGTGTGTCTGTCACAGTGTGAGGCTGCAGCCTGGGGCGACTGCCTGGCCAGGGCTGGTTTTGGGTGTGGTGCGGCCTCAACAATGACCCTCACCTCTGGGCTGAGTACAGAGCCTGGTCCCAGGTCCTCAGCCATGGGGTAGTTGGACACGTGGGCTACCCAGCCCCATGGTCCTGCCTTGTGGTGGGCTACATAGCTCTGGTCACTGCCCCCAGTACTGCAGGACACTGTCAGCCCTCACCGCTCCTTGACAATTAAGTACTTCATGGAGGTACTGTTACTACTAATGTCTGATGACCTGCCATGATTATCTGTGCACCAATTATAGCCATAATTTGAGTAAAAACCTCATAAACAGCAATTTCAGTAGCTGCCTGTGTGCACAGAGGCCCGAGTAGATGCCATTTCTGTTGTGCTAACAAGTTTTATTAGCTCTGTTATGTGTTTGAGAATGCACAGTGGGATCCTCAAAACATTCAGTATTCACAATTTACTGTCCCCACTTTAAATTCTTCATGTCAGTGTCAGCAATTTTTAGTGGCCTCATCCTGCAGCAATGGATCAGTACCAGAGCTGAACAATTCCTGTACACTAAAATTAAAGTGGTGTACTAGCATGATAAGAAAGATTGCCATTACACCATGCTTTGCATTTTGTTCATAAAGCCTATTCAGACAAAACATTTCTAGAGTCTGCTCTTTAAACAAGTATGGTTTTGGGACACGTTTAAGACCTTTCAAGTTGTGAATCTGGCTTCATTGTTATGGTGTATATAGAAGAAATACAGAAGACGTAACAAAGGGTAGGAAGATTGTCTTTCAGGATTCAAGCCTGGTATCTTACAGACATCAAAGAGTCATGGACTGGCTAAAAGACGCAGTGCATTTGTCTACCAGTGCTCCACATTTCAAAACTCTTTGGTGACTTGTGACCTTAAGCAGTGAAAAATGGTCATAAACCTAAAGCATCACATTCCATGTCGTTTCTGCTTTGAGAGCCTAAGATTATATTCGGTTGTTCACTGTAAAATTTCACATGAATTTTTTCCACAGTTTTCACCAAGCATCTTATCAGAATGTCTCAATAACCATGGCTCAACATTAGGAAATTTTTCTTTGTTGTAATTCACCAGTGGTAAAAGATGGATGTGTATTTATGAAGAGATACTGAAGTTAAATAGTCCCCAAAAAAGCAGTTATAGTACACACAGCTAAGTGGGAACTAATGCTTCCCTAACTTCTCCAATGTCTTTCATGTTTCTGTCTTAAAGCTGTCAGTGATTTAAGAGCAACAGGGAGGAAAAAAAAAAAAGAAAGGAATATCAGTCCATAAATCAGAAGACCTGTCTAAAGTAAAGAACAGATAAAGTTCCAGACTCCTAAGAGCATATTATGGACTTCATTGTACTTGATTTTACTTGAAAGTCATTTAAATACTGTGGTGACTGATAGTAATGTAAAACTTAATATAATAGGTAAATATTTTAGATATACCCATGTCCACATAAATTTAGATTAAATGTTTTCTTTCAGGTATCTTCTTTTAAACAGTGGTAAAGAAAACACAAAATTTAATCCCAAATTAAGAATTAAATTTAAAAATAGTAATAATATTTTTCAGGAAATAATATAAAATTATTTGGGTTTATAATTTCTAATATATGTTCAAAAAGTTGCATTTACTTTACAACAAAATCTTTCTTTATATTCAAATGGAGTGTTTTTTCAAGATAGAATATTGAATTCACTGCTCGCAGTGAAAGAGAAATTCAGCTCCTGGCTCTGGCTGCTTAGGCTGAGAGCTGTAGGAGTTAACTGTTAACAATAATCATACTGAGCAGGCAGCAGATGCTCACGTGCCTTTACAATCCAAATTACCAAAAAATTCCTCTCACAGAAAACTTGAGGAATGTCTGGCACCCTGGAGATAGTGACAGACTCAGTATTAGCCATATGCCACCTGCTAGAGCCATTGTTAAACAAACAACAGGATTTTACAACACTATACAAAGTTGCTTATTTGCAATAAGACTTTCTCATTTGAAATTTTATCATCTTCCCTTACAGCAACTTTTTAAACCACAGGTCATGCTAAGCTGTAAAAATAATGAATTTATTAAATTTATTTCTTTAATATCTTTGCAATATTTTATAAGATGCATTATTTGCAACCAGCCGTCTATAGGAACATAGTGTTTGCTATGCTGTGATATTTTTCCTGTAAACGCTCAAACACTATGAACATAATGTTTCACATTTACAATTTTAACATATGTTCCCTAAAAGGTTTTTGCAAGGGTCTGTTGTTGTTTTCATGCATTAGCATATTTTATGTGATTCTGAGCCAAAACTTTATTCCATAAAATGTGCAAAGTTATTAATTTGCAAACCTGTAAAACAACGATACCTCACTGTAAAGAGGAACACCTTTGAGAGCTGCAGAACGTATCATGCATATCTCTGTTTCTTTGCATGGGGGGTGTGTGTATATATATATATAAAAGTGTATATTTCATCTAGTCTGCAATTCTGGAATAACTAGATAAGTAGACAGGGGTGTGTGTGTGTGGAATCACTGTCCAGAATGTTCAGAAATAATTGATCCTTTCTGAAAGGAAGTATCTTTTGGTTATGAGCTTGGAAGCTCGTATCTTAGAGACTACATCACTGAAACTTTGGCCAAAAGTTCTTTTGAACATTTTGTACATATTCCTGGATTTATGTGTGAGTGTTTTGAAAATACCACAGGAAAAAATATTAGGTGAAGGATATATATACCATTTATATAAAGAAGAAAAATAACACTATACATACAAGTCTTAATTCCCGAGACATGAGCTAAGAAACACTTTCAGTTCCTATTGGGCAAGCACAACGATCTTCAAATATGCACTCTAGTCACCACTTAGGGGAGTATTTAGAGAGAATCCAAGAACAATATGGAGAATAAATAAGTTAAGATAGAACTTAAGAGGTTACAATAAAGAAGCTCATGAGACATGTGGGTTCAGATGATCCAACAGTCCAATTAGAATAAGAGGTAGAAAAGACAGAATTTGAGAACTGTGAAGTAAAGGACCATTGAAAAAAACAGGTGAAAATGTCATTGTTCAGAATCACCGTGAGAATCCAGGACAGTGAAAATTTGGCTTTGCTTCCAAATGGCTGTAACTTCCTAATAGCCTAACATGTTGACCATTCCTGTCCCTCAGAAGCTGAATTCGGTCTTAGGTCTTTGTTTATTCTTTATTTTATTGTTATGTAATGGTAAGAGCTGTGAATCCCCCCCCCTCCCCCCCCAAAAAAAAAACCCTCAATCGAAGTTGAAGCTCAGAATGTCTTGGATTTTAAATATGGGATGGTAGCTTAGGGCTAGGGCTTATAGCTGTTATTTTTAAATTTAGAGCTTCAACCAATTCTGTGTTAACTTAAGAATTACAGTGGCTGCACCACAAAATTAGTTTCCTCGAAGAGTCATGACACTCAGGTGTAGCACTTGGTAAATACAGAAATTTAATTTCTCCTCATTTCCCTTACTTAGTTTACTCTATTAGTCTGCCTTTCTATAGCTGAGATGCTGAAGTTTGTTGGAGTATATTTTGCAGGATTTTTTGCCCTGGAATAACTCATTCAGATTCAGTCTCAGATTCATTTCAGTAGGAAAAGATTGAGTCTTACATATTTTATATTTTTAGCTCCAGCATGAAAAACAAGCTGTTTGTTTTATAGATATGTTCCAATCTCAGGGATTTTTTTTTTTTTATTGGTGAGCAGAGAGAAAATTGGAATGAATGAAAATTGGGAAAAAAATGTACTTATTTATGACTGGATTCGTTCTCATTTTTAATACTCTGTCAACATCCTATACAACAATCTAAGAAGCTCCAGCCTTTGCAAGAGAGTTTATTTTCTCTGTGCATGTTTTTTGTGAATACAGATTGTTGCAATTCTTCTGTTAGAGAAGTTTATTTTGAAAAACGTAGAAGTCGAAAAATAATTATTCTTAGCACTGACTGTTTCTGAAACATATATTCATGACTGTTACCAACCTGATCTCTAGTTGCACAGTTCAGCTAAATGATGACTAAGAAGAGAGACTGTCTCACTGTAAATATACCACAGAGCTTACACCCAGGATGCACAATGTTTTCAGCAATATGTGTGGATATTTTTGAACACATTTAGGCTAGCAATTAGAAGACATTATAATAATATTCCTATCCATCAATGCAACCAGGTACAATGCAGTCTTTCAGTAGAGTAGTTAGGAGAATAACTCCACTTACTAGTTTTAAGATAAAGGTGATGTGTTTTTGAAAAGGTTTACGAGGTGCATTACCTGAGATGATAAGGTTCTGTTTATTTAGAGGCAGATAGCTCCTACTTATTCTTTATTTCTAAATATACTTGCATTTCTTTATACTCATTCTCTGATTATGCTAAATAGTGACTATAAAGAATGTGTTTTTCCTTTTGAGCATTGAGGTAGCTAAAGCTCCGAAAGCTTATCGTATTCGCTTCAGAAAATGCAAAGTGATATACATAGCACAGAACTGCAAATCCTATATGTGCATTATTTGGAAAACAGTGAGTGCTTCTATCATTAAAAAATCTTGGCAGACTCGTTTTCTAAGGTTTGCTCAGCTGTAAGACAGCCAGATAGGTGCTGACACCAGCTCTCTAGTTTTACTTTAATGGAGACGTTCCACGCTGCAAAACATCATTACTGGTTCCATTATATCTCTTCACCTTATAGCTGCTGTGCAGAATGACTTATTCAGGAAAATTGAACTGTTGTATGAACAGGAAAATTTTTCACTTGTTACCTTCACATCTGGTCATTCTCTATAACACCTACACAAAAGAATGTAGAGTTAAGATTAAAACTTATCTTCAGGATTCAATAGCAATCTGGGATGGTATTTTTATTCTGAATGCTCATTCCATTACGCAGAAAGCTATTTCTGACCTCATTTCAGAAAGCTGAGGTTCAGCACATAGGTTCTTGTCTTGGGACTGCAACCTGCCACTCCAATTCTTTCAGGGAGAAGAGAAATCCTTGGTTAGCAGGGTACCCCTGTAAATTATTTTCCTCCAATTTACTTTCCTTTATACTCTCACATTCACAAGATCTTCCCACACTTGTTATAATGCATTCCCTGTTTCCCAACTATGGTATCTAGACCCTTTGTTTCTGCAACCACAGGTGATGCTTTCTGGACCTCTTTCTGGAGGTCTAATTGGGACTAAATAAGATAAATATAATGAGAAAAATAACCCCAGAAATAATTTTTCTACTCAAGATGTTTGTTATACATGGTCTTTTAAATAGAAGTGCCAAACATTTTTGAATTAGATTTTGTAACATCTGGACACTGAATGTTCATTTGCCTGTGGTAAATCTATTCACCTTAGTTCTGCAGTGAGCTGTAATAAAATATTAAATATTGAATTTTATATTTTCTTATAGTATAATAAAATATTTAATATAATAAGTGAAAATATAGAAGACAACTAAAAAAATTTAGCTATGGTTTCAGTAATTTCTCTTTGATTTGTATCTTTTTATCTTAATATACTTTCATTCTGAGTTATTGACTCCAGAAGCTGAAAATAAAATTAATATCAATAACTATTTTCTTTCAGTTGAAGCTATAACACTCTACTGTTTAACTCAATTGCACTTTTAAACTTTTTATTCCATTTGCAGTTATGGCAGTGCTAATTTTTTTTTTTTTAGGCAAAGTTATCATGAGGGGACAATTATCAGAGCTTTAAGAAAAGGTCTGAGTGATATAATAGACTTGTATTCTCTTAGAAACATCTCTTCAGATGGCTACCAATTCTCTTATTCATTTTCTTGATCTTTGCCAAGTTTCACTGATATCTGAATCGTTAATGTTGCCTTGGGTTTTTAAAAAGGTACAATGGACAGGTGCAGCTTCCTAAAGCTCTCATTTTCCATGTCAGATTTTCTTGTTTGCATTTTGAATTGCAGGAGCAAGAAATAAAAAGTGCCAGAAAAAAAAAAAATTATAGCATAGTTAATTTTTTCATTATTATTATCAGGCAACAGTTTAACTGACTAGAAGACTCACTGTTATCTTACAGGGCTATCTGTATTTCTGCCATGGAAAGGGTTTCTGCCTCAACATAAGAAAAAGCATGTTTATATATTTTATTTCATTTGAAGTAACACAACTAATTAATTCTAAGTCATAGTTTGTAGAACAGCCCTTAAGAGCTTACTAGTTTAAAGTTTAAGAATGGGCAGTTGAGTTTGCCTGTTCAGTGTGTTTGATGCGGCTGTCATAACACATCCTGTGAGTGATGGATATATACACAAATTCTTTGGCTTTCGTGCTTGTTGGCAGACTGCATAGGAACTAGGACAACAGTAAGAGAGAGAAGGTTTGTTCTTAGATTCCATAGGACATCAGGAAGCAAATAAAAAGTGTCAAATTCTACTCTACAAAAAAAACCTTTAGGATGTTATCCAAGAAGACTTAAAGAGTCTGTTTATGTGCCTATAAATGAGTAGGGGAGAGAGATAACAGTACCGAAATAGGGATTAGATGTTCCAGCACACCTAAACTGATGTTGTGAAATTGTATCAACAGTTTCTAATTTCTGTCCAAAACTATAAAAAAAGTGCAAAAAACCTCACTCTGATCCTAGTTGGCTAGTTACTAGTTAGCTATACTATCAACTTAAAACTATCTTTTTTTATTTTTCAAGTTGAACATCTCCTTTTTATTTTGTTGGAATCGTGATTTTCTTCATAGATCATAGTCATAAATATATGCCATTCTGTAGTTAAAATGGTGAGTCTGTGCCTCTTCTCCAGGTTGTAAGTAACCATTTCAGCTGCTTCAATTATTTCATAGACAGACACAGTATGTAATCTAGAGGACATCATGACTGTTCTCTTTCACTGCAGATCTAGGCTTCCATGAAATTTGCAGTGAAAATCTGAAGAATAATTGAGGAGTTCAAGAAAAGAATTTAGAATAATGTCCTTACTGATAAAAATATGAAGAAGCACAGAAGATTTATTTTGTATATTTCACTGATTAATCTTCACAACATCATTTTAATTCTCTTAGACAAAACAGTGAGCTGATGAAGAGGAAGGATTTTTTTCTGTCATCATCATCATTGTGCTCTTATGATCATAAGTTTAAATTTAAAATTGCTGTACTACTTTTTAAACTTAATCATGCTGTTTATTTTAAACATGAAGTATAATTTTGTTTCTCAGTGACATTATCCCAGAAAGAACAACTATAGTGATAAGAGGAAGACTGACAGGAAAAAATGTCAGCCTTGCAGATTGTATACACTTAATTCAGGAAAAAAAGGCTTTACAAGAAGCACAAGGAAAGTTTAAGGAAACATGACTGCTCTACAATAAAGATATGTATTTCAAATATTATTGTAAGAATCATTGAAAATAGGGAAATACTACTAGAAAATTATCTAAGAAATTGCTATTCACCTTCAGACAGAGATAGACATAGATGATTTTGGTTCAAGGTTTAAAGAGAAAACGAAGTCGAAAGTTCTTGCTATTGCATGTATTCAAAGGCACAGAAAATCTTATACATTATGACCCCACATAGCTGATGGCAACTAGCTCATTTTTACAGGTATACACCATCATATTCAGCTAATAAACAAATGGTATCTGGCTTCAGAAGTGTATTCCCAGTGGGTAAACTGGGACAGAACCATGAGGCTAAGGTCCTTGGGGCTAATCCTAATCACAAGAGATCTAAAATTTTTTATGTCAGAAAGTATGCTACAGTTCCTCTTGCTCTGGAGGTAGATGTGGAAAACAGTATTTCCAGTAAAATGTTGTTATTTAGAAAATGAGAGTTCCAGCCTTTGTGTATCCTTCTGAAACATAGGTTGAAACATTGTACGGACATACTTTGACCTGATGTTAAACAGCTTAAATATTGCAAGGGTTATAATATCCTTTCTCCCTTACCTTTTTATGCTCACACAAACACAGACGCATACCTGAAGAAAATTTGGTGCTGTTCAAAAGAAGCAGAGAACCGTAGTTGGTCAGACAGAC
The DNA here is from genome assembly GCF_000690775.1 of Eurypyga helias. Classification (NCBI taxonomy): domain Eukaryota; kingdom Metazoa; phylum Chordata; class Aves; order Eurypygiformes; family Eurypygidae; genus Eurypyga; species Eurypyga helias. The sequence continues at coordinate 114,723 of NW_010254471.1, forward strand.
AAACAGCTTTTTTTCTGCCACAAGGGCATATTGCTGGCTCATGTGCACTTGATACATCAGCCTTTGGGTTAAATGCTGCTTTGTTCCTAATTCTGGCCGTTACGTTTCTGCATAAAATATAGAAGGGGTAAAGAAGCTTCAGCTGACTGAGCAGAGCTGTACTGTAGAAAGTAGCATTGCTATAACAGGTTTGCTTGGGCATTTTAAGAAAGTTTTTACAGTGAAATAGAGATTGCCAGGGGATATTTTAAACTGGAAAAATTTTAAAGGATGCTGCTGACAAGTTAACATTATGGGATTCTTGGTCTTTTCCTTCTCACTGGAATATTAGAGTGTTGCAAAAGATCAGTCCTAAAGCTGATGCTTTGGTTTCTAACCTCTTCTCCTGACCATTTTTCCCATATCAAATATGATCCATTATGCCATAAAAGACAGATTTCACAAACAGGACCAAACTTAAAACTTAGCTTCAAATGCAAAGGGAAATTATGTATCTGAGTTTGCATAAATATCTGACTTCCTCCAGGTACTAATACAGACCACTGTCACCCCCAAAAGTTAAACGATAACTGGATTGTGAAATGAAAAACTAGAAAGTTAGGAGATGCCAGATTTAAAATCTTCTGTCACCATGCACATGCTTTATTTTTTTTTATTTATTATAGGATGCCGTAAGCATGTCTTTGTCATTGCACCACGTGGGTTCTGTTTTTACCACTGGAGGTCTGAGTTCCAACTGCTACAGCAGTAACTGGCCTTAAGATCCCCTTACTGATTGTTCTGACACAGCGGTATGTTTTAGCTGGGGATCATGAACAACAAAAGGAGTACAACAAATTTTAATCTCAGGAAATGCTGGTCAGAAAAAGTGTTTCTGTAGCTTGAAGGTATTCCAAGCCACAACTACTTGCTACGAACAGCAGAGTTCTTAAGGCTTTTCCAGAAAAAAGGGTAATCTTTTCTAAAGGGAACTAGCAGGCAAATTAGATCAAGGGATCACAGCACAGACTCCTGGTATGTTTTGGAATATTATGTAGTGGAAACATAAATTGCAGTTGTTACCAAGTGAGTATCGATGCTCAGAGGACATGTTTTCAGATCAGAGGAGATTATGGATTAAAACTATTTTGTCAGTTACCAAATCAGGTGTCTAATTTTTGTCACGATGAATATATCGCACAAACAATGAAGTAGTACTTCATTAACATTCATGGTTGTTCATACCTGTACCTTAATGAATATCCAAATACCTTTTTTTAGCTATTTAACAGCAACAGTATTCTTGGCATACAATGCATACAACTTTTATTTATTGAGCAAACTTGAAAAGAGATAAAAGTATGCAGTAACGAATAGCTGTCTTGTTATATATCATATAGGAATTTGTGTCTTATATTAAACACCCAGGAAAAGCTTAGAATTCTGACATTCAAAGTGAAAATACCACCGTATTATTAACCTTACTTGTAGCTGATGAACTATTCAGGAATTTGAAACTAGAAAACAACTAGAGAGTAGTAATGCTTCTTTATATTGAGAAATAACCATTTCTGTGGAAAAAAGTCTTACCTGATAAGGACATGATCAATAACAGCAAGGAAGTCTATTTCTGTGTTTATTATTATGTCTCCAATTACCCACTGTTCCTCTCCTCATGTTCCTTATTTGTGTAGCCGGGCAAGCACATACTTTGTGTGGTTCACAGCCAGGCAAATATTGACTTGCTAGTCAGTTCAAGCATGCAGAAATGAAATGTAAAACCACTTTAGAACATGCTTTTATATGTCTGCCAAATTACGGTTTTTGCATTTAATGAGAATGCATTCTGCTCTCCTGCAAGTTAACCTTGTAAAAAGAGCACATTCTCCAAGTTGCTGAGTTGTGCTGTCTTCTGTTTCTTTTTTTTTTTTAATTTAACTTTTCCTTTCTGAAGGTCAAGAATGAAATGCACAGGTTTTTTTAAATTATTTTGATTGCAGTTTATCAGTGAGAGCTAAGAAGGCTGGATGGCTTTAAAGAGGCTTCTTTAGCTGGTATCCACCCTTTTTACTTACCCTGAGTTTGAAAGACTAGCTGGCAATATCATTCAGGACAGCTTAAGAAATAAACATCAGAAAATAACACTCATAACATCAGGTTGTAGTACACGCTCCAATATTCCTATATGTTTTGAAAATCAAGCCTATTTTTGCTATTTTTTTCTTGCTAGTGAAATTTTTGAAACTGTAGAAAGATATATCAAATGTTATTTTACATATCATAGGTTAAATATACTTCTAGCTAGAGAAGGTTTTTCCTTTCCTGTGGTAGAACTTTCTACTTAACTAGTTTGTGTTTCTTACAGGTTTATGATTTGATTTCATAGCTTGCTGATTGATCAACATATATCATTTACCAGTACTGCTTTTCAAAATGGCTTGTAGTGTGTAGTAACTTGTTGATGAGACTGAACTTTTTATTAACTAACCTGGTATAAGTTTTAACTTTCTAGGGTACTTTGCTGATTTAGCTCTGTTTTTCTAAGGCTTGGTTTTCATTCTTACAGATTGATTTCTTTATTTAAGCTTTTAACTCTGGAATATGTAAAAACCAACTAGAATATTTCAATAGTTCAATTTTCAGAAATTTCTCTTTGATAATATTACATACCTAACCAATTAAGGGGCTAGTCTGAAGTATTTGGCTGATGATATCTGACATAATTTGTCAACTGAGATATATATTTAAGCTGAAGACTTCATTTAAAGTCAAGCATCTAGGAAAACAATTTATGAATCAAGACTCAAGTATTTCTTGAGTGAAATTTTTTGTGTAAAGATTATGCATTATGTTAAGAAGTGTTCAGAAAAATGCAGCAGTACAGTTTAACACATTAAAATACAAATAACAACTCTTCATAAAAGTACATTTCATAAATTAATTTTCCTATATTAATAAAATTCTAAAAGCAGGCAGAACAGAGGCTGTGTGGTAAAAGAATGGCAGGATGCCTACGGTTGATTCTGGATGAGGCAAATAAGATTTCAGTGCATTGAAGCATATTACCCAAACCTGGGGTCAATGAAACTAATTATAAAGAAATAATTTTCTCTGAAAGATATTCTTCAAACAGGTAGCTAGTGGTTTTCTCTGCTTCTTCTGTCTTGCTTTTAAAAAAAAAAATAAATTATGTATGTATCTTCTTTATGACTTCTTTAGTATCCAAATCACCTGCATCTCACCAATTTGGCTATAAAGGTAGTATAGAGAGCAGTGGTAAAGGCCTCACTATTGTCATGGTAAAAAACATATATGTTGCATGCCCCTTAACCACAAAACTACTTGTCCCACATCACAGGGATCAGACAACATTTGACCTTGGTAAATCCATGCTGTCTGTTCTGAACCACCATTTTCTTCTGCACGTGATTAGAAATTACTTTCATATTTGCCCTGGAAATATCCAGAGGGCTAAGGTGAGGCTGATACTCCTGTAGATCCCTGAATCCTGTTCCTTGCCCTTCTCAAAGATGGGCATAATATTTGCTCTTCCCCCAGCCTCAGGAGTCCCCATCACTATGACCTTTCAAAAATGATGGAGAAAAGTGTGACAATAATATCGGCCAGCTCTCTTAACATGTACAGATGCTTCCCATCTGGTCCCATTGGCTCATGTATTTTACATTACTGTTGATATCTATTCCGGAAGGATACAATGTCTCTAGTACACAATTATTGTGCTATAAGGCACTGGATTTTCACAAGGCTACAGCAAATATTTTGATCTAAATAAATGATAGTACCTTACTAGACCTTCAGGTTTTAGAAGATGGGTATGGTAATTTTGCATTAAATACATGTGTAGAATGATGTCACTATATGACATTATGTCTGGGGATGTTGGCCTGTGATGTCATAGCCTGGTATTGTGATTGAGTTTGGAATGAAATTTATCAATATAGGGTATGTCATGATTGCCTTCTGTTTCTTTTATTGAGTGATGAACTAGCAGCAGTTCTAAATTCTGTGAAAATGTGATGTGTTACAGGCGTACAGGCTATGCTGTGGAAATTGATTTTCAGTTCTTTGTATTTTCATCATTATTTAAAACTGCTACCATGCATTTACACATAAATTCTTATTCTCTAGGAATATTTTTAGATCTATACATTCATTCATTTCACATATTGGATATATAATTATTTAAGATATAGAGCATTTTTAGGATTAACATCTGTTTTTTTGTTTTGATTTGAGACAAATGCTCTGACTAGGCTTTCTGTCAGCAATGTCAGTTATGGCAATACATAGTTATATGCCGTAACTATAATGGGCATAGTATTAAATATGGTAATATGGTAAAGTCATGGAAAGATGTTTTATGAGAAGTGCAATTGAAGAAGCATAGAATAGGACTGAACTTTGTGTACCATGGACCATAGCTAACTGAGATGTTGACCAAACCAACTAGTGGGACAGAATGTCTGTGCCAAACCATGTGCAGGAAATATGGATTGTGGGGAGATAGTTTGATGTAAGCTTGCTTCTTAGCTATGTGGTTTGAGATATTTTCACTTTATAATTCCTGGGTTTTCAAATATTTTGCTGTTCTGGAAAGCCTTAAGTACCACTACAAAATTCTCCTTATTGTTATCAAATATTTACAAAGATATCTAAATATTTTCTTAGGGAGTATATGTTACTATTTTCAGTGTAACTACATAAACTACAGCAAATTCCAAGACAAAAGCTCTAATAAAGTATTAAGTATACCACAGATTAGGTTTACATTGGTGTATACAGCTTTTATGAATACAGAATTTACAGAGTTGAAGCATGTAGAGTACTCATGCTTCTTTATAAGCAGAAAGTTTACATACACTGTAAATTTCATTTTGTTTAAGTATTTTTGAGATATTTTCCTTACGCCGGACAGCACTTGCACAATAGTGTGCATTTAGATATTGGGACAGAAGAGGAATCTGATTCCCTTCATTTTTCTAGTTTGATATCAAATCTACATAATGCATACATAAATTATTTATTCAGCAAAGAATTCATATTTATTTTGATAGGGTGTTTCAGGATGTCAGAGAAGGACATAGGGGACTGATAGACAGCAACACTGATTTTTATGTAATGTGACATGATATGTAGTGCTAGGGCAAATAAATAGTGAAACAGTACTGCAATCACAAGGGGTATATAGCAAATATGAAATATGACATTTAACCGGCCTGAATAATTTGAATGAATAGTGAATGATAGTATCATCTAGTATCTTGATAATAAAAATGCAATAATCTAATATTGGTTGCTCTGTGCTTACTGATAACATTTCAAATCAGATACCGTGTGGCATTTAAGTATCTACTGGCACAGATTTTCCATCAAGGAATGAAGACAAGCAGAGAAAATCTATAGACATCTTGCATTGATATAATGGAACTGTTCAACACAAGAGTTCTATGGATTTTTCTATTAAAAAAGCATTCATATTCTATTTTTTTCCTATATCTATATTTAAAATGTCCACATTTCATGTTTTCAAAATAAATATCTGAAACATGTTGGGACATACTACTTGAAGTATACAGGACTTACAGATTCTCAGCCCTTTGGAATCATCATTAAGATTGGGAAGGAGAAGAATGTGTAATGATTTCAGTGCAACTGTGATTGACAGCAACACCTCTTCGGCCATTAGAGCTACCTATCTGGCTTTCTATTGTATTAGCTGAAGTGCTTTGTATTAACATACCACAGTTTCCAGAAAATGCAATATTAACAAAATAATAATGTGAACACAATATTAAACTGCCATAGATCTCAAATATTGCACTCCTTGAGGAAAGGAGCTTGGGGGATAGTTGGCATATTAGTGTGCCAGCTGGGGTGGTCTGTACTCACTGTTAAATCACACTGAATAGTAAAATTTCTGAAGCACCTGGGTTTTGAGAGATGTCCTTCATATTGCCACATGTAAAAGGTATACAGCTTACATAAAGATTGTTGTTGACAAGTAAATAGTTAATCATAGAATGTTGTCATTGATTAATTATCTCAAATAATAGAAAAACCTAGAATGTTGAAATACATGTTTTCTCACAAGTAAAATCTGCTCACTCTGTACTTCAGGATTACAAAGTTTGAAGCACCATGTTCTCCTTCAGCCAAAAGTATGTTTGTTGGGGTGGTTTTTTTTTTTTTTTTCCCCTAATTGATTTAAAAGTAAGTTGGAAGAATACCTCATTTATTGATTGTTAAAATTGTCATTGACTACAGGGTGGGGGTCCATCAAGGTCTGTACAAAGGACACAAGTGAATTTTGAAGCTGGAAATCAAGATGGAATGAAGGGACATCCAAGAAAAGGAAATTAAAAAAAAAAAAAAAAAAACACAAAAACAAACCAACCACACACACAGAAAACACAAAATACCAAACAGAGAGGAAAAGTCAGTATCTGTACTTTCATTCTTATAATTACTTCTTCCTTATAGATACATTGAAGTCTGATAATTTTCACTAAAATTATTTCTTAAGCTTACAGTTTTAAAGGAAAATGTAAAATGCTGTGGAAATTTAGACATTGGAGTTAGTCTTCCTATCAGAGAATTCTTTGTCGGGGAGGACAAGTGTTGTTACTGAAAGCCGTCAGTCTAAAGAGTTCTTGCCATGAATTTCTGTTATGTTCCATTCATACTTACTTACAGGTGGTATCTGTATGAGAAGTAATCCATACGTAAATTTTCCTGACTTGAACTGCGCTGCTCTTATTAGTGGATAAAAGTCTTGTTTATTTGAAAACCTTTGTTAAGATTTCAGCCCAAAGAAAAATCCTATTGGCAGGTTAGTTTGAAGTTGTACTTCTGTACTAAAACCAATGTTTTTATCAGTGCATTACGTCATCTTTTTGTGTGTGTGTGCTTGTGCCTGAGGCTTATCTCCTTTTTATCTTATCCCTGATAGAACTGTCAACACTGACTAAGTTTCCTAAAGGTATGTGAAAATTGTTCTCAACTCCACCAATATCACTTTTCAATACTTGTGTATTGTCTCTGCTCAGTTACAAGTGTTCTGTCCTCATGGCAATTTCTGTAAATCCAAGTTGAGTACATGGAACTTGTAAGGTAGCAGAGTATGATCATTTATTCAAGCTTGTCTAGCCACTTGTGAGAGTCTGTCTGCATAAACTGTGGAGCTTAACTCTCCATCATCCAATGTCACGCCCTCCAGCTCATCTCTCCTTATGTCCAGTTTCAGATCATGATGGGAAGTGACACTGATTCTGTGTCCCTTTGTGTTCTACCAAACCCTGACTTGAACCAGCTGCTTGATTTTCCAGTAATATTGTGGTGTGGAGACACTCTTCCTGTGTAGCTTTTACAATTGCAACCAATATAAATTGTCGGCCTCCCCTGCTGTGTCTCCCCCTGTCCCAGTACATAAGATGCATTAAGTATTTTCCCCTATTCTATTCAGGTTCTCAGCCTGCTCCATTACCATAGAATACAAACACCTAAGCCACTTAATACTATTATACCTTCAAATGGAGCCTTTATAATGTTTTTTCTGCCAACACTTATATAGCAATGGAGATCCTTACACTCCTTGGAAAACAGCTGTGACATACATGCGGGAAAGGGGACAGAAGGTATAAGTCACCATAAGAATCACAGAATCATAGAATGGTTAGGGTTGGAAGGGACCTTAAAGATCATCTAGTCCCAACCCCCCTGCCATGGGCAGGGACACCTTCCACTAGACCAGGTTGCTGAAAGCCTCATCCAGCCTGGCCTTGAACACTTCCAGGGATGGGGCATCCACAGCTTCTCTGGGCAACCTGTGCCAGTGCCTCACCACCCTCTCTGTGAAGAATTTATAAGTAGTAACAAATGAAACACACTTGGAACTTCTTGGTTCTACGTAATAAGACAATGACTCTTATTCTTTAGCTGCGTAAGAGAATTTTTTTACAAGCACAGCAGTGTGAAACCTTCAAATGCAAAAATCTTTTATGGAAGGAAAATGAGCAGCTGTGTAGTAAGAGATTCTTTTGCTACGAGCTACAAAGTATAACTGCATTACATGCTATATCTATATTTGGTATTAAAAAGAACTCAAAGATCCTCCTTAAAGCCTTTTTTCTGACAAGATTTTAATTAAAAACCAGTTCTTGTTATTAAGCACATTATTATATAATTAAAATTAAATAAGTCTTGGGGGAAAGTAATAATTTGACAAAAAACCCACCCTTGATTAAATTTCTTTTTTTTGCTTTGAAAGGGTTCATTCAAAAGAGAGATTTTTTTCTGAGAAATAACATTACAAGTTAAGCGTGTTTTCATTATCTTACTTCTTTAATCTATATACTCAGAGGTGCCACATGGATATAGTAATTTGAAAAATCTTTAAATTATTAAAGAAACCATTTGCCCAAAGCTTGTATGCCTTCATATAACCACAGTGTGTTGTCATGCAATATTCAAAGAATAGATTGTAGCAATTGGTCTTTGGCTTGCTAACATTGCTTTTGTTGATAGTTGTATTGGCTTTAAAAAAATAGCAGACATTAAGATTTAATTAACATTTTTAAAATGTCTTCAAATATCACATACTGTTAGAAAACCAGGTACATTGTACTTCAAAGCTTTTCCTTCGCTACACAGAGCTCTGAAATGTTAGACATGGAGGAGGGAAGGGGAACCAACTGAATATAAATTGTTTGCTTTATGGTGTTGGACATCCACCTAAGACGATTTGTTCAGGATTGGAACTACATGTGAGATTAAATGGGTCTTCACGTTGCAGTTTCCACTATCTTTAAGGCCATTCTTTCTACAGCAGTGTCTGGGATGCAGGCTCACCTGTCATGTTTACTGTTTCATACTCTAAATGTCATCATAAACTAATAAAAAATTTTTCTCCTAGTTACGATTAGTATCTGACAATAAAGTATATACACAGTATTGTAACATTTTGAGCACGATACTGTTGTGTCAATGAGGCTATAAAATTTGCAGAAATGTTTGTTCTGCAGGCAGAGTCACTTCTGGAGACTCTAGAGCAGTTTAACAATTTCCTTCTGTTTGGAAAGGAAAACTTAATTCAAAATAGATAGAAATATAATGGTTCATAGTCAAGTATCAGACCAATCAGAAGGGTTTAGTTAAAAATTAGTAATACTTTGCATACTATCTGTGCAAGTTAAAACTCAGATCTGATTAGCATCTTTACAGATTAGCAGTCATATAAAAGAGGTACTGAACTGATCAACATGACATCCCTAGTTAAGAATTACAGCAAGCTTTTGATATAAGCAAGATCTGAAAGGAATCAGGAATAATGTAAGTAAATAAGCATAAGCTTTTTCCCATATTGGTCTCAGGCCCCAGTAGAGGAAATCAGTGGATGAAATTTATCACGAAGGCAGACTGCAGCTCTGGTAAACTGTGTGCAGTGTTTTGCACAACTACAGTGAAGTGGTGTAAAGGTAAGTTCACAGTATGAAGAGTGCATGTTAACAGACTTGCCCCTGAGAAGCATTAAGGCACTCCTGACCAGCAACAGTGGAAATTAAACATTTGGTCTTTTATATTTTTCCTGACAAGAGCTTACCTCTTCACTTCCAAGGTGAATAATTTATTGCCTCAACCTGGTTACAAATCTTCAGAAGTGTCTTCTTCACAGCTGAAGTCAATGACAGCAAATGCTGTTCTTTCTTATCATCACCCAATAAGGCATTAGGGTTTTTTTATTCTGGAGATTTGAAACCATCCAGCACCACAGATATTAACAGTAATGGCATCTATTTGTTATTAGTAATAACTGTTACTTATTACTGTAACTATCAATTATTAACAGAAGGCAAATTCTAAAATGTGTGAGTAGCATTTTAGGACAATGGAAAATTGCTCAGAACAAATGTCTTATCTGATGTTTTCTACCTTATCATATTTCCAGGGACCAACTTTTTAAAGAGGAAGGTTTTTTGTGCTTCAGTTTCAACACAGGAATCACTTCTGTAATGTAGTATAATTGTATTATTCTGTTTACAATATATATATGTTTATATTTAACATTCAATTGACAAGGTATGTCATGCAAACACTATTTCTGCTCTTAGTTGCTTGAAAACGCAACGTTGGGCAGTGTGTAGCAAGAGGCATGTCTCTGTTTTAGAGCCACTCTGTGGCTTCTGGCCTGTCTGAAATTATTTTGAACTTTTAAAACCACTGAAAAAAAACACCCAACAATTTAAAGTTTGCATCACACTAAATATGTTTTTATTTTACTATGTTAAATAAATAGACAGAAAAAAGTAACCAATTATAATTTTGCTAAGAAAAAAACTCAGGAAATACTACTCCAGTTTAATTTGAAATATTTTAGGGTTGGTTTAATTCCATCTAAAATTCCTTTTAAAGTACCCCAACCCTACAGAATTCTGCAAAATTGCCTGCGATACACAGAGTAGGGCTTTGAATTAGCCTGTGGCCAGTCTACCAAAGAGATGGACTTCGGAGCTTGGCTGTATGTCTAGAAAATCTGTCCCTGGAGCAAACAAACTGCAAGAGCTCTGTAGAAACCTGTCTAGTGGAACGTAGAGGTCAGCAGCTCTGCAGCAGATCAGACAGGCCACACTGAAGTGCCAGGCTTCCCAATGTTTCTTAGCAAATGGACACTGAGCTATGGGCTTGACTGGTGAGACGGGCTTTTAGGAACCATGGCCAAAGAGTGGTTCATGTGTGGTACCCTTGAGAGATGCAGATTCCAGGAAACTTCCTGGAAACTTGGATGTTAATGTGCAATACCAATACAATAGTATCTTTCTTCAGCATAATTCTGGCTATATACACTTTGTATTATTTTAAGTGAATTGTGTTACTCAATTTAATATGGCTTAAAACACATGTATATGAAAAATGAAAAAGACTCACTGGAGAATCTTATGATCCTGAGATTTCATAATTCTTTAAATGCTTCTTCATTCTTCAGGTGATAAACTATGTCACATATATGATCTTGGAGGAAAAAGAAATCATTGAATACACGTGGATTTGTAGTGTTGTAGTTGGGTGTAAAGCAGAGAGAAGCGAGTGCCTCTTAGAGGAAGTCAACATTAATGATATTAGGCTACATAAGACCCCCTTACAATGCAGTGACAAGTTTACATTGTCACATTTTGACACAGTCATCATGCATTTTCAGTGAGTATCTAGTTGTACAGGTACATACCCACATACTGCACACGGACAAGAACTGGAGCAGGCATTCAATACTGGATAGAAGGCACAGCTTTCTTACCTTGGGTACAGCCAAGCAGTGTAGCTGGCTGCCCAGAGAGCTTGTGCAGTCTCTGTCCTTTGGGGTTTTCAAGATAAAGTTCTGAGCTACCTGGTCTGACCTCAAAGATGACTCTACTCCAAGCAGGAGGTTTGGGTAAATACCACATACCAATTTCCCACACTTCTGTGCCTTTTAGTACTTTTCTGGTTTTCCTGGCCACCTTTACCTATGTGGTCATTGGATGCAAGTGAAATTACACTTAAAGACAAAAAATAAGAAAACATTTCTAAATGTTGGATATGGGCATTGTGGGTCCTCAATTGATCTTACTTGTGACAGTTCAGAATCTAGTATTTTATTTGAAGGTAGATCCAGCACTGTTGTATCTTGTTCCCTATCTCTGGATAACCATACAAAAGGTAAAATCTTGGTTCAAATATCATTCTTGCATAAGTAAAAGTTTAAAAAATCCAAATGCAATACAAGGTTTTTCTACATTATTTTCTTCCTACTTCTACTCTCCAACTTTAAGGTTCGATAATAATGTGGAGGTTTTTTTAAATTTTAAAATATTTAATACTTAACACATATATTTTTATGTCTTTAAAATGTGTATGTGATAGTTTTATAAAGTAAATTTATTGTTCATCATAAAAACATCAGAATATACACCAAATATAACTTGTTCTAATGCTCAAGTATGTTCTTTAATACGTCAAAATAAGGGTAGCTGGACTGTATCATAAGGAATAGACCTTTTTTTTTTTAATTCATCTTTATTATGTAAATTGGAGAGTGCTGCAGCATTTTGGTGTACAGTTAACTACTGGGATGTTGAAAAAGTTGACTTTTTCAAACCAGAGACTTATGAAAGAGAATTTCTGAACAAGTGCTGTTGGCTCCCTCCAATGGTAGGAGGTTACTATTGCTGAGACCAGTTTTTCTAGAGAAAAACCTGTTCCTAAAGTACCAAAAACTTTGTAACTCTGGGAAATGCTTTTTTGGTTTCGTTACTATGTACTTCTTAAAATAATAAATAAAGCAACTTGTGGGATTTCTGACTTGAAAAGATGAATGAATAGGGTATTCTTTTTCTGTTGCAAATTAAATCTATTTGATTGTGAGGAGAAATACATTGATGACATGTATTTCTCCACTGATTAGATGTATTTTTCCACCATCAGAGGTGAAGAATTTAGAAAATATTTAGACAATGAAGGTTGAGACTGTGTCTATTCTAGAGTATATCAGTACTTCAAAGAAAAATTTTTAATGTATTTTGTTTTATCACTTAAGATATTTATTTGCCACCTGCGTAAGAGAAAAGTTGAAAAGCAACTTATCAGATCAATTTTTTAAATACTAAGCACGCTGTACAAGTAGATACAAATGTTCTTTGTTACTGTTGAGACAAATTTTGCAATGTAGTTCACACTACACAAGATGGAGGATTTTCTTCCTCTGGTCAAAGACTGAGAATATCAAACAACTTAATGCCATTGTAAAATGTGAGAACTAGAATCTATTTATTATATTCAAAGAAGAATCCTTCTGCTGGCAATAGGGAACAGCACTTTACAACACTAAATGTAACTGACACTACTAAGAAAATACCAGGCAAAATGAGAAAAATATCACAAACTCAATCAGATACATTCTGGGTAAAGATGATTTTACTTTTCATCATGACAGCCTTACACTATTTACAGTGCATTAATCTCCTTTAAAATTAAACATATTCTCAGTAATTTACCAACTCATGAATACTACTGTGACACAAATACTTATTGAGTAGCTAAAACATGTATTTCTTATTTGTATCAAGGTCTTTGGATTTCTGAACTGAGAGTGTACCTGACTTCTACTTATCAACATATATAAATAGTCATATAATCAGGTCTTAACCCCAATGCCCTTACTACGACCTTTTTTTTTTCCTTTAAATATAATTTTCTTACTCTCATATGAGTGTTAATATTTGACTAAGGCCTGTGGACCACAGTACTTTTTACAGGCTCTCAGATGATATTTCACCAATGTCTTTTTTCAATCATTGTTTAATTTTGTGTATGTTGATTTTTGAACCAGATCTTCTGGCCTTTATCTCTCTTTGTCTCTCTGTTCCAAAGCTGCTACTACTCATGTATTTCTTCTCCTGACCTCTGAAGGTTAGCTATCAACAGATTTTTTTTTTTTTTTGGTGGGATTCTCAAAAGAATAGACCTTATACTAAATCCTAAAATTTATTTGAGTGCTAAGTATTTCACTGCAATTACTGGATTCCCTTGACCCTTCAGTACTTCTTTTCATGCATATTGTACTTTGCAGTTTTTCTATTTTTTTTTAAACTCTCTCTGTTACCCACTAGACCATTTCAGCTATTGTACTGCCAGCTCAACCAAATGAAAAAAAACTAACTAAAGTGATTCTTGACCCCTGTTCATTAACCCCTTCTGTGCAAGAGATGCTCATTTTCTGGCTAGTGTGTTGTGCTAGATGGGGTTTGGTTTTTGTTTGTGGGGTTGGTGTGTGGTTTGTGGTTTGGTTTTTTTTTTCCCCATTGCACAACAAAATGAATTAACTTTGTACATATTAAATCTCTTATAGTCTGAAGAGCTGAAAAGCAGATATCTCAAGAGTCTTAACTTTTGTTTCCCAGGCTACATCTTCCCCAAGACCTTCAGTAAGTAGTTTTTTTCCTACTAGTCTTTAGTGGTTGGATATCTGTTTCTTCTATAATGGGAGATCCCTATAAGTATTTTACTTTCCCCAACTAGGGAAGAAATCTACCATCATTACTGATGGTTTTATTGACTTCTTCATTTTCATTGATTGATATTGCATGTTTACTGAGGAGAGGAATATATGGGATTTACACGGGTATGGTTAAGGGAACAAAGATAATCAACTATTCAGAGAATCCCTCTAGGAAATACCTTTGTCTCCTGATGTTGGACAAAACGTAAGATTGATAGCCTTGGACCTCTTGAATTACTTCCTCAGCCAAATAATAAAGCTCATAATCTAAACACTTTTGATGACCTGTGTACCACATATTCAAATTTACTTCAGTTTATGTAGTATAATTTACACAGCATTTCTGAATGTAAGGAAAAGCAGAGAGCAAACAATTTCTACATTAATAAATGGGTAATGAAGACTGCACATTCTTGTGATAATTGTAGCATTCCTACAATAGGAAGTGTCAGAATTATTTCTACTGTATAAATTTCCAGAGGGTTATACTGTTAATCACTCTAAAGCCATACAGTAAGACAATCCTTGCATAAAGAAACTATAGTGTAACGTTCCAACAGTGCACAGATAGACAATCTCTTTAAACATAACAGTTGTCCTGATCTCTTCATAAAACTAGGTATTATTTCCCTCATACTCCATCTCTTCCTGATATTCTTCATGGCAATGCCACCCCTTATGACATATCTTCTAGATTGACTATATCTGTGGTTTTGTTGTTGGTTTGTGTTTGGTTTTGGGTTTTTCTTTTTGTGTGTGTGTTTGGTTTTTTGTGGGGTTTTTTGTTTGTTTGGGGTTTTTTGTTTGTTTGTTTTGTTTTAAGTGAAGTTTTCCCAGAACGCCACAACGCCTGAAAAAGGTCTTGAGAATCAGAAATGCCTTTGAGTAGTTGCAGGTTTGGGGTTGGACTTTTTTTAAAATTTATTTTAATCTGTCTATGGGCAAAGACTTGACCCTGAATGTAAAGTTGGTGTGAGGTATTGAGGAGGCTGTAAGTTCCTTTCAGGTAGAGGATGCTGCCTTGGATATTTTGTATTACTATTTTCAGAACCTATTCCTTATATATAATACAGTTTTGATACTTTCAATATATTATAGACATAAATAACAGTACAGCGTCAATCAGGCAAGACATACTCAACTGCTGGAAAGCAGGCTCCTAGACAGGGCTGAGAGCAAAGCAGATGTGATTTGTCCAGAATCTGTCCAGAAACTGCATCTACATTCAAATTATAGTAAACAAATTTTTCTATGAATAGCTAAATCATAATATTTTAAATCAGAAATATTTTTTAAGGAAAAATAACATCATCCATGAAAGGAAACAAAAAAGAAACCAACCCAGGTGTGGCCAGTGTCAGAGTATAAAAGGTAATATATCTGGTAGCTGGGGTTACCAGCCGTCCTTGTGCATCACCAAATTCAACCGTTTCTAGAGGAATCTTAAGAGCTATGCTTATCTGGATTCTAAGGGCAAAATGTAAAATGTTCCTCCTTGTGCAATGCTGGTGTTAGTTAATCCTACACTATAAATCTCTCTCCTTCTCTTTGCCTTCTATAAATTACTAGAACTAAATTCTCACGACAGCACTGTCAGTCGGATCCGGTGCCAGCAGACCTTTCTCATGCAGTCTCACCTTCAAAATGCAATTCTTGCAGAGATGTCACTGAGCTAAAATGCGATATGCAGAGACCTCTAGAGACTCGACAGCTAAACTACACCTAATGACACGCAGATACAGTTCAGTGGTGTGTAGTAATGAAATCACTTGGGAAGATATAGAGCACACTATAAAGAGAACAAGGTAACATTCAGACTGTTTTAATCTGTGTGGTAAAAGTCATGTTCTTGAAAGTGATAAAGTTTATCTTACATTCTTCAAAGGTAGTCAAGAAAGGTAAAATATTGCTCATTTTCATGAGTCTAAAAAATACCCTGAAACACAAACCCTAAATGTATTAGATGCTTTCATTATGTAAAAATACAATGTTAAATAACAGAATCTTTAAAATACCTGTGACTTCAATTACTATTCTGCAAGCTCCTGAAATTTGGAATTCATTTATGAACCCATTGATATATAAGACTCTGCTTGTTTTTCATTTGCCTCAAGTCTGTTTAGAGGCTGCATCTCTTAACATTGTCTGAGACATGCCACAAGGTTCCAGTTGATTTCAGAGCTAATTACATCTCTGAAAGAGACCTTTGCAGAATTGTCATTAGCCATGCTTATAATTCAGACCAAGGTGTTACCTCATTTATTTTCCTAGTGAGCAGCTCTTGATATGTTTGACCATGGAAAAATGTGCTCACCTTGAAGTACATTGAAGCTTGCAACTATAGCTACAGCTTAACCTCTATGTTGCTTCTGTACTTTATAGTGCGATTCAATTTCTCCGAGTCCTCAGCTATGTGCTGTATAGGAGTCATCGCTTCAGTGGGTCCTTTTTTATGTCTGTTTGAACACAGGGAATTTGACTTAGAAACAGAGAACATATCTTTGGCAATAATCTTTGGCCTGAAGTGGTCTTTCACACAATTGTGACAGTCTATCTCTAGGTTTTTTCTAGGCCTTGATTGTGGGTGTACCAATAGTAGCAAGTATTCAACAGTTCAAAGTTCTGATCCTATACAGGCAGAGCCCAGAGAAAATTGCTGGTTGTCGAATGACCATCATACTGATATAAAATCAGATCCTAATTATTTCAACACAAAGTATTGCCACATGCAATTTTTTAAAGTCCTTGTCCAAAAGTGGAATTTACTAAGCCACTCTTAATTACTCTGCTACAAAGTAAGCAGAAAAGCAGACTTAATTTTAGAATTAAATGATAGCCAGATGCAGGTAGATATCTGTGTCTGGCTTTTCAGGTCTAAAATACTTGATAAGCTTATGTATTGCTAATGTTACTTCATGCAGCGATCCCTATCTCAAGCAATTTCGATTGCTAGCATGGAAAACTGGTGGCTGCATCAAAGTAAACAAAGATAATTGTTGGCAATAGGAAAGAAGACAAAGTAGCATAAGTCTAAATTCCAGCTCTGGAAATTAGTTTTGGTTTGGGATCAACAATGTTTTCCATATCACAGCTATCTTTTTTTTGCCATTTTCAGCATATGCTGTCACAGGCATGTCTGATGTCTGTAATATCTGTGATTGTAGTCATAATGATGACTACAATGAAACTTTAAAAGTTTATTCCTTGACACTCTTTGTCCTTCAGGCTATTACATGAGTTTTTAAGCCAAGGATTCTGCATTCACTTAAGAAATCAATGTGAATGTCTAATGAATGTCCAAGAGAGCATGGGGAATTAAAGGTCTTAAAATTGTATAACAAAAGCAGAATCTTACTTCTTGGTACTTCGTACTCTGTGAATTAGACTTTTTCCTTTTTTCTAGAAAAATAGAATAAATAGGCAGCAGGCATATCCTCAAATTCCCTTATGAACAGAATTTCATAGTATTACAGAATGGTTTATGTTGGAAGGGACCTTAAAGATCATCTAGTTCCAACTTCCGTGTCATGGGCCAGGGAACACCCTCTGCTACACCAGGTTGCTCAAAGCCTCATCTGGCCTGGCCTTGAACACTTCCAGGGATTTTCAGACTTCTCAGTCTTTCTTTATAGGAGAGGTGTTCCAACCCTCTGAGCATCTTTGTGGTCCTCCTCTGGACTTGCTCCAACTGGGCTATATCCTTCTTGTGTTGGGGACCCCAGAGCTGGATGCAGTACTCCAGGTGGGGTCTCATGTGAGCAGAGTAGAAGGGCAGAATCCCCTCCCTCGACCTGCTGGCCTCACTTCTGATAAAGCCCAGGATACGGTTGGCTTTCTGGGCTGCCAGCACACACTGCCGGCTCATGTCCAGCTTTTCATCCACCAGTACCTGCAAGTCCTTCTCCTCAGGGACAGTGTTGAACACTTTTGCGCAAATCCAGGTAGATGATATCGGTTGCCCACCCTTTATCCACCAAGGTTGTGTGATCCCATTGTAGAAGGCCTCCATATTTATCAGGCCCAATCTGCCCTTGGTGAAGTCATGTTGGCTGTCACCAATCACCTCCTAATTTTCCAAGTGCCTTAGCATTGTTTTCAGGAGGATCTGCTCCGTGACCTTGCCAGGCACAGAGGTGAGACTGATTTGCCTTTAGTTCCCTGGATCCTCCTTTTTCTACCTTTTTTAAGATGAGGGTTATGTTTCCCCTTTCCCAGTCAATGGGAACTTCACCAGGCCAACACGACTTTTCAGATATGATGGATAGAGACTTAGCAACCTCATCCACCAGTTCTTTCAGGACCTGTGGATGTATTTCTTCAGGTCCCATGGACTTGTTCACCTTCAGGTTCTTCAGGTACTCCCGAATCTGATCCTCTCTAACCATGGACGGCTCTCCATTCTCCCATTCTCTGCCCTTGTCTCCTGTGACTCTGGGGGTATGGCTTGCACACTTGACAGTGAAGACTGAGGCAAAAAAATCATTGAGAACTTCGTCCTTCTCCATACCCTGTGAAATCAGGTCTCCCATTTCCTACTGCAGAGGACCCACATTTTCACTGATCTTCCTTTTATCCCCTACGTACCTATAGAAGCCCTTCTTGTTGCCCTCGATGTCCCTGGCCTAGGTGTAATTCTGTCAGGGTGTTAGCTTTCTTAACCCGATCCTTGACTTCTTGGACAGCTTCCATATAATTCTCCCAGGCTACCTGTCCCTGCTTCCACCTACTGTAGACTTCCTTTTGCGCCTCAGTTTGTCCAGGAGTTGCTTGTTCATCCACACAGGTCTCCTGGTGCTCTTACCCAATTTCCTCTTAATTGGGATGCATTGCTTCTCAGCTGGGAGTAGATTCTTGAATACTTGCTAGTTTTCTTGGGCCCCTCTTCCCTCCAGGACCTCAACCCATGGAACCCTGCCAATCAGTTCTCCAAAAAGGGCAAAGACTGCTCCCCTGAAGGCCAGGGTAGTGAGCTTGCTGCACAGCCTCCTCACATTCTTAAGGATCTCAAATTCCACCATTTCATGGCTGCTGCAGCCAAGGCTGCCCCTGAGTATCACGTTCCTCACCAGCCCCTCCCTGTTGGTGAGAACATGGCCCAGCATGGCACTCCTTCTGTTGGCTCCTCTATCACTTGGATAAGGAAGTTGTCATGGACACATTCTCGGAGCCTCCTGGCTTGCTTGTGCCCTGCCATGTTGTCCAGCAGATATGGGGGTGGTTGAAGTCCTCCTTGAGGACCAGGGTTTGTGAAGCTGCTGCTCTCTGCTTGTAGAAGGCCTCATCCACTCGCTCATCCTGTCCAGGTGGCCTGTAGCAAAATCCTACTACAGTATACCCTCTCCCTGCCCTTCTTTTAATCCTGAGCCATAAACTCTCCTTCAGCTCCTCATCCATCCCCAGGAGAAGTCCTACACGCTCCAGCTGGTCTCTGACATAGAGAGCAACATCCCCTACACATCTCCCCTGCTTGTCCTTCCTAAAGAGCCTTTATCCTTTTATTCTGACATTCCAGTCATAGGAGCCATCCCACCACATCTCCGTGATGCCTGTGAGGTCACAGCCCCTCCTGTGTGCACACGCCTCTAGCTCCTCTTGTTTATTTCCCATGCCCTGTGCATACGCATAGAGGTATGTAAATGGACCCCCGATGAAGTTGGCTTGGTGACTGGAGCAACGTCTAAAATTTCTCTCAAAGAAACTTACCTAGAAAATGAACTTGCCAAATAAATGTTGACAATAAAATGTGTGGGAGGGAAACTAATCTGCTGGGCTATGTTTAAAATAGTTCATTAGAGTTCAGCAGACTTTTTTGTCCCAGAAGATTTAAGTCTTGCTGAGGGCAGGATTGAAGATACTTTGTGGAGGCAGTCTGCCCTGAGATGTGCATACGTAGACAGTGCAAATGTAGCGGTAATTTTCATAGGCTTTCAAAACACATTTCAAGAAATTGTGTGTGTACTGACACCCAAACTTTCAGGGTCACTTCTCTGAGAATACTCATTTCATGCTACCAGTCTTCATGAACAGCAGCACCGCCCTCCAGGAGAGAAACCAGTGCATTTGACACATGATTGCAGTGATTAATTGTAAGGTGCACTGACTTCAGCTTTGCTTTGAGCATCCAATGAGAGGTCCTGAAAAATGTGTTCATTATTTTGCACATTTTCATCTAAGTACTGATCTGGTGGTTGGTGCGTCACTACCTGTCAGTTCTTATGTTCATCCACAGTTTTACCTGTAATGAACTTTAATTAGATGTACTGGGCTTAATCAACAACTATTTTTTTTTTTTGTCTAACCGCATGACCCTATGTTTTTTGCTTTTCCCATAAAGTTAACAAAAGATGCACTTGTGGGAATAAAAAGAATTGATTTCCACCCTCCATCCTCGCTTGCCATCAAACCATCTTTTTTTGTCTTCATTTCTGTAAGTTAAAAACAGATGAGAGTTCAGACTTCAGAGTAGGAAAGGAAGATACCTGCTGAATTGATACTTTTATATCTTGGAGTGAAGTTTTATGAAGTCTAAAGGTCGAAGGTATATAACTCTAAAGTATGGTTATTAAATAGCTTTTCTTAAAGGAAAAAAAAAACCCCCACCAAAACAAAACCAAAATTGGGTTGTGGATTTCTTTTTGTTTTGTTTCAGTGGATTTTTCAAAGTTAATGATTGTCAGGAATAGATACTGAGTTTAAAAAACCCCAAATGTGTTTATAAAAATTTAATTAGTAAGAATGTTAGAAAAACTCCCCAAAAAACTAAATACTATCCTGGGAAAAACAAACAAACAAAAAACCAGAAACAAACAAACAAACAACCCCCCAAACTTTAAATGAATCAACCAAAGGAATTTTTGACAGATTTCAGTTCAGGATCAGTTACTGTCTATGTCAAATCTTTACAATAGTTACACTGGGGATATCTTGCTGAGTGCAGATGTCCCAAGTAGATAAAAGTTTTGCAATCAAAAATAAGAAAAAAAAAATTGAACTCATCTATGCCATTTTCTCCAGGTTTTCAGGTCACTGTTTTAAAGTATTATAAGACAATAACATCTCTTTTTCCTTCTGGAAATACAGTACTGAAGTTGATGTTATGGTTGAACTTTGTGAAGGGATTAAAGTATCTACCTCACATTCTAATTCTTGTCAAGAGAGTCTCGTGCAGGTTAGGAAGAACTGAGTAGGAGTCTCACTTCCTTGTTTAGTCTTCATCTTATCCTGTATGTGGTTGTTTGAGTAAGACCCAGACTGTGAGTAATGTATAGTTCCGATAATCTGGAGATCAGTATTTAACCAAGTCACTCTGCTTCTCTAGGTGGCTTGGACATACGTGCATATGCAGGAGCACTTGAACTGATCTGTGCATCTATCCTTTGCCTTAATTTCTTCAGTATCACTAGCTTAAGGAGAGAGCAGAAAATTCTAACCACCAGTCTATGCTGGTAGACTATTTGAAGATTTATAGATCAATACCTTAAATGCATGAATTCCATTGACTTTTGGAACTTCACCAGAATAAAATTGATTGATTACTTGTATTGGTTGTCCAAATTTTTTAGAATTATGAAAATCAGTGTATGAGCTAAGGATGACCACTCTTGACTTTAAGTAGTCTTTTTGAAAGTTGCTGAAAATAAATCAAGACATAGGTTATTTGGTTTGGTATACTTAATGAAGGAAGAAAATCAAAATAAACAGATTATGATACATCCAAAAAAATGTATTAAATGTTTGGCTAAAATTATGGTGATATAACCAAAGTCTAACATTGCAGTAATAATGCAATAAGATGATCATAAGCCTAGTTCTGGGTTTATAGCTAAATGTCATGTCGGCAGGATTGTAAATTGAACACTGTGTAAGTCTACTAACACCTGAGTCCAAAGTTAAATTGAAAATAGTTAATACACTGACTATGAAATTGTCACTTCTTTAGGCTGTTGGCACAACTGGGATGAAAACCGTAACTGCTTGACCTAAGACAGAAGATATTTTACTCCATCCCAAATATATTTATGTTAAGGAAATTCAGGGCTAATTTTTCTGTTACTATTCTATGGCATCACATTATAACAATAGCCTATTATGATTCTCTACTGGGCTTCTATAAATCTGTTATTTCTCTAAAACTCTGGAAGAAGAAAGTAAACAAAAATCTCCTGTGTCTCAGGTAAACATTATGCTATATTTACGTTTAGCGTCTCTAAGAGGTCTCAGTGCTCAATTTGAGAAAAGCCATCTTTTCAAGAAAGAAATGTTTTGTTGCAGTTTTTCTGACTGCACAAGTTTTATTGCTGTTTTGTTTGCATACAGTTTCACTGATTTTCATGCCTTCAGATAGTCTTAAGAATTTAAAATGAAAGAAGCTAAATATTTGCAGTGAAATTTCAGACAAATATCTTACAAAGTTGAGTTCAGTGTATTGCAAATGTACCTGCAAGAAATAGAATTACATTGTTGGTAGAAATACATAGCTGTGAATTCAGCCCTACTACTTTGTTGTGCTAGAAGTTATCCCAAGCAATTCATCCTAACCTAGAAGCAAATATATGAAGCCAAGTCATCTGCAGGTATAAATATAGGTTGTAGTCTTATTGATTGAAGGTTAGGAAGTTTTTAACATCAACTATTTTATAACAGCTCCAAAACCCCAAGATAAAGACTTTGAGAAACTAAACTGCAGAATGTAAGCTAACCTTGTTGGCCAAAATAGAATGCTATTGCTTCATTTTTTTTCTCCCTCCTCTCCTGTTTCATCAGCACTGGCCATACAATGATCCTGTTCAGCTTGAAACTAACTCAAAAAAACCCCACCAACTTGTAGTAATATATTAAGCATACTGGTACCAGCAAAATTAAGAGAGGTCTGTAAGGCTGTGTAATGGCGATATGGCAGCGATGGCTTGAATGCTCCTTGCCGCCTCGGACCTGTATCCCTTGAGTTGCACGCATTTTGCAAGCAGAAAACACAGCAACTGGTGAAAGTAGCGGCTTCTACTCCTGTGTTCTCATTAGGTTTATGCTCCCAGTGGCCATTCCTAAGACAAATGTAACTGCTTGTAGTGCCACACTATAGAGAAAGATGATCAGGTTTGTTTTGCAAAAACTAGCAAGACTGAGGTATAATGGTTGATGGAAATATGACCTACTTCTGTTAGCAGGGCTGCTTGAGGAGTGGTCCTTGTTGCTTACAATACAATATACAATTGCAAATACAATATACAATTGCAAAGTGAATGTACAAACCAGTCTTCAGGAAAATTATAGAGTTTAAATATTTGCAAAGATGCAAATGGAAACAGAAGATGAGTGACAGTGGAAAATCACTCCAGTGGATTTGCCCCACTGAAATGATATTTTGCTCCTTTGGCAGCAGTTGCTGGAGAGAGCTTCTCAAAGATACAGACTGGTATAGATGCTTTCTCCTGGATAACCCTTTTTTATATTTTCTTTGACATAAAAACTCTGTGGGCCTCCAAAGGTTGTTCTGGTTTATTTTGTTCCAAGAGAATAATTTCAGCATACAGAAATCCATTACTCCCATGGCAGTTAGATGTGATGCCATTTGAAAAAAAAACAAACAAGCAAACAAATCATAGCAATGAAACATAATTGTCTGCACTAGAACTGCCCACAAAATATTACATAGCTGTGGACTGTGTTTTACAAGTCAATTCCTCATTAAAAAAAAAAAAAAAAAAAAAAGAAAAAAGAAAACAGAGTTGATGAAAATTATTCAGTTATATGACTAGGGAAAAGAGGATGCTAGTGAAGCTTGCACTTCCATGCCTAGCTCTACACTGCTGCACAGTAGCAACCCAAAAATGTTTAATAGTCACAAGGGAGAAATTAACCAAAACGGAGAAAACACTGATTGGCATATTAATTGTGAGCTTCTAAGGAACTAGATGAATCTGACATAGCAACTGGTTGAGTTGAAAGGAGAGAGTATCAGGCTGCAGGAATGTTACCAGAATAAATCTTAAGTCATTTAATTAGTTATCTTGGCACACAAGAACGAGGATGGTGTAAATGAAATTTACTATGACACAAAGCTGGAAGACCTTGCCTTGACAGAAGAGAATGAAAATGTCAAATAAAAAACCTAGAGGAATTGTGTAAGAAAAGTAGGATGAAGTTAAATACTATAAATATAGATTGCATTTGTATTGCAGGCTAGTATAATTCATTCTGCCATGAAAGGGACCAACTTAATGTTATTGGAAGAAATAAAGCACAGTAAGCCTAAAACCACAAACTTACTGCATAGGGTAGATGGGTAACATTAGTTCTCTTTCCAGACAATCACTTTCTTGGAATTCCTTCTGAATGCTTTTCTATAACCCCTAGGAAAGTGCTTCCTAAAGCTAAGGTGGTGTCTGTCAGGTGTCTGCTGGGTGGAGATATTTGAAGCTTTTAATGAATAATGGTGGTGGAAAAAATTCTTTCTGCCTACCAAAAACAGATCTGGTTTTGCATTACTCTATGTCTGTATTCCCTCATCGCATCTGTTCAGGCCAATATCCAGAAGCATTTAGCAGTCAGTCACATGGAGACCAAAACTCTATGTTCACTAACAGGCTTAAAACCCACAGATTTAGTTCTTTCCACCTTGTAAAGATATTTAGGCCTTAGGATCAGAGGTAGATCTCAGTGAACAACTTCAGTGCGCCCCTTCACAGTCGAGATGACTTCTGGCAAAACCAGTGTAGGTTAATTAATTGAACTGGAGACTAACTAAACTGAACTGCAGAAAACACTGACAAGCATGTAGATTATAAGATGGTGAGGAACAGGATGAATTTTTCTTTAGAAACTCTTAGCAAAAAGGCTGCAATGTTAACTTGAAAACCAACCCTTTTTTTTTTTTCCTCTTGGAATAAGCTATCATCAAAACTAAAGATACAACAAAATATTTAAGTTTTATATTTTAATTATGTATTTTTCCTTAAAGATCTTTGATTCTTTATTATGAATGTACATAAAATAAAATATTTCTTTATAGAAGCATAAAGACAGTAGAATCAAGGTTCTCAAAACATGTAAGTAGAACATTTTAGAAATTATATAACAAATACCTCTTGAAAAGAAAAATTTCGTGTTATTCTTTCCTTGAAATTTCTTTCTCCCCTTCTCCATTTTATAATAGTTCCAAATAATAGCTTACAATTTAGTGAAGGGTGTTGTAATGATATTTCACTTCATTACATCATGCTTTTACATGGACTATGAAACATGGAGTGGTTGATTGCTGAATGGCTTAATTTAATCATCGCAAATATTCCTCGAGTGTTGCGTTTTGTGTTGTAAGTAAAAACCAGAATAGGAAATATTTACTGCTAAAAGTTGATGAGGATTTCTAAAGGCAAGAGGCATTCATAGCACTGTAAATATGTTGACATAGTACTGCAGAGTACAAAGTATAATAATCCTGTTTACTAAAAAGGAATTCAGAATGTGTAGTAAAGAGACAGATGCCAGTGATATAGGAATCATGGGCATTAAGAATAAGCATGTCTGTTTCTAGTGCAAAACATTTTAGTCTGATTCTTCGCAACATGTTAAGTGTTCTGTGAATACCAAAACACTAACTCCAGTCACTTTCATTTCCTACTTTTCAATTTATATACTTCAGAGGAATTGATTTCCTTCTTAATGAGTCAATTGTAATCAATACTTGCAATGAATTATAGCTGTGTTCTTCAACATTGCTCCGCAGGGAGATCCACAGCACACAGAACAGTCTGTTGAGCACCCACATTGTTTTGCAATAGATTACTGAGTACTGTGAACTTTTTCTTGTGGGTTTAAGGTCAAACGGCCAAAAACATAAGCTTCACTCTACTAAGGATTGGAAAGTGACTTTTAGACAACTGCTTATTGCACAAATCCACTCATAAGTGGCACAAAAGCAGTAATTTTGAGGTTGGAGAATTAACTCTAAAGTTATATTCCCCTCAACTAGCAAGTTTCGAGTGCCTTTGTCCATTAGCAGGACTTCAGCGCAGCAGCATCAACCCCCCCCAACTAAAACTAGAACTATACTGATACTAAGGTCATTCAATACAATCTTCAACAACTCTTAGATCACGTTTTTAATTATTGTAAAATAAATTAGTGGATTTTCTATTGTTTATTTACCTGTTTGGTCAGGGCTCCATTGGAATGGAAATAATGAGACCTTTTCTTTACCTGGTAATGAGAATTACCTTTTCATATGAACTCAATCGCTTTCAGCATCCTTATCAACAATTACCTCTGCATAAGGGCATCTTTCCATTATGGCCTTTCCTTATTTGTCATCCTAATTAGACTTTTCTTTTCAGAAGGCTTCTAAGAGATGAAAGAATGACATTGACGTAATTATCAGTCTATCTCCTTTTAAGAAGCTGCCTACCCACCAGGTAAATTCAGGATACCATACCTATTAGCTGTTGCACATGGAAGCACTAAGACTCCAGGTTTATTTCAGCAAATTGATACAGAAATAATTAGTATTGTGCAATTAAATCTCATCATTAAGTTTTCCGAACACTGTGTCTGACAAGTGGAAAACATAGGCTAGTTACTTGCTGATTACTTCCAAAATTGTCAGAAGTTTGACTCCAGGTAGCATACTGTGTTTTAGAAGTAGGATATCCCAATCTTTTCCTGTATAAAAGCCTACCAGGAGTTAGCAAAGCAATCTCAAAATTTAAAAAAGTGTTTTGTTCAGGAAGAAGTATAGGAATAAAAATAGATGAGGACAGAAAACAATTAAGTGTATGCTGAGGTTTTGTTGTCTCCCAACCAAGCAGGAGCAGCCAGCTTTTTGACGCCCAGGCCTGTGGAACTCAGGGCAGAATGGAAATATCAATGAATCTAGTTGCTGGTTGGAGGCCTGAGTTGGTATTTCTTTTTGTGAAATAAGGGATCTAGTGGCTTTCATTGACTTGTCTGGGATTGCCACCGAGCATTGTGGTTTTCTTCACTGTCCATTGCAAAAAAACATTCAGGCTGCTTTCCCTCTCTGAGACAGGACTCTTAAAAAGACCCTCAAGAATTTAGTAATGTTTTATTCTTGGCAGTGTTGGTTTTACACCCCAAGCCTCCCAGAAGAAATTCTTCCAACTGCTAGACACGTTATTGTAGCAATAACTTATCTGTCACATAATCTGTAAACTGCCACAGACCTATAAAAGGTAAACAATACTCTGGTTTTGAAAAAAATTGAAAGTACAGTTGGCCTTTTGGAGAATGCCAAACATACTTATCTCCAAATTATTTCCTTTTTCTTACTTGAATATCTAGCACTCATCTTCCCAGTGTCCCATGTTGTACTACCTCAGCAGCCACAGCTGTCAATATGGATGGACTTGCTGTGTTTCTCTGGGGACCTTCAGCTACCATGCAGTTTTGTTTCATTTTTCTATCTTGACAACAGACATATAAATGTAAGCAAACATACAAGTAAAAAAACAAATTCAGTGAATTATATATTATTAACTTAAGATTTCATTAGCAACAGATTTCTTTATTTCTTAGCACTTCAATTATTAATGAGAGCACTTAGAGAAGTGACTTGAAATATTATCTAATATTGATTTGTTTCCATAATCTGCAGAATGTGAATCTGAACTCTATTGCTTTATGAATCAGAACCCAGTAATTTTCCTAATTTTCATCACAGCAAACATTAATAGTAAAATAATCTGTAACATTATATTTTCTCATGCTTGAACAACTGTAAATACTCTTGTGTTGTAACATGTCAATGTAAAGTCACACAGGAGACCTATACCAAGACATGTATTTATACTGGGTATGATTACTCAGTATAAAACATTTCCTGCCATCATCAAACAATTGGAAACAAACATAGTCATTCAAAACATGTAGAGCATATGTATTTTCAGCATGGAAATTTGGGGCATGTAAATGTATATTAGCAGACTCTCCTCCAATCTTCCTTCTCTCCACAGACTATTGTTCTCTTTCTCACAGACACAAATATTGTGCACATCAAACTCCATGCTCTCCTCTTCCTTTCCGTGAAATGTGGACAAAATTAAAAGCAGCTTGAAGCTGAGCCTAGCTCTTGATTGAATCCAGGACAATTTAACTTTACATAATAATTCCACACCTTTTGCTGCCACAGTGTAGCTAGCTGTTAAGTGAAAAGGGGGGTCAGAAACCATACCTTCCAGCTTACCTTTCTTAAGGTAAGCATCCTCAGGGAAGGTACGTATATTCCAAACTGTAGGTCCAGGAAGAGTTACCTAGATTGAATAGGAAACAGTTCTGCCTCCTCTGAAAATTAACAATTACATTTGATTTCTAAGTTTTGGGAAAATCTATTCACAGCTTTTGTTGAATTTACAGATATTGAATACAAATTGTACGTAGTTCAAGATTAAGAAGACACAGATGATGTTTAACTTCTCTTTATTTCTGGGGAACAGTGTTTATTATAATAACCATTTTAAAATATCAAGTTATTCTGTAATGTCTTGGGTTACTTTGATTAGTTCTGCTGATAAGTTTTCAACAGCAAAATTACCCACTACATAATATTTCTTATCTGAAATTATAGTATAACATACATAGAGTATGATGTATAATTTATGCTGTATGGAGGAAGAAGCTATAAAAGTTTAATATTTAATCATAGTTTGATAAATTAAAGTAACATCGTATGTTCATTATATGTATTTATATGCAGTAATAAAATACTTTATACTTAATGTTGTCTGACTGCTCATAACTTACATGCAACTCTTAAATGACTAAGAAATGGGAAAGTATACTATGAAACTAATCAGCAGATAAAAAATGAGACTGCTGTAACATTCTGTTCTGCTATTGTAACAGTTCTATAAAGGTAACTTAACATCTTTTTGAGGAAAATGAGTCCAAACAATGTGGTTCATATTTATGCATCGTGATTTTTTTTATCAGCACACATCCAGCATGGGCATAACCTTCCAACTGTGTTGGCAGAGCCATAAGCCAATTTAAGGTAGACCAAGATATGTTCGGTAAAACCTTCAAAGCATATGAGACTGTCACATGCTAAAGTCTTTTTTATCCGTATTCTCATATGTTCATTTCAGTTATTCATCATGAGGGCAGCTATACAAACATCAGTAGTAGAATATTTGAAGACAGGAAAGCAAATGCTGCAGCAGTAGCAGAGAACGTTAAAGTCCTCTTTTTATTTTGCATGTGTAACAGATGAGATATTAACTGTTGCTTGTGAAGGACAGATGTTTTCTATGCATTATCTGCATAAATTTTAAAAGGAAGTATATACACTGAGGATGCATTTCAGTAAAGGTGAATGAGAGTTATGAGTTGGAGCCAGTCTCAGATGCAATACAGTGCAAAGCAGATGTAGACTGATGCAACAATAACAAATGGAAATAGTGATTCTCACAAATCATGTAATGTGATCACATACATTTATCAACATATGTATGGTTATGTTAACAAAAAATCTACAAAATGTTACCTCTGCAACTGTTCCAAATTTCCACCTCTAAATCTCATCACCAAAAATCCATTTTATTATGTTATTAATGATATTGTATTTAAGACACTTTTTTTGATTAAACTACTCTTAAAGTTCTGGGAAGAGTGCTGAGAGATGTCTGCTTTCTGCTGACCCAAGTTGGTATAAGAAATATGATCGGAGGAGAGATGCATATAATATGTTGCATCACTCTAAAATTAGGAAATTTATCATTTTTTCAAAGAAATTCAAACACATGACTGATTATTGTTAGCGTTGTAATGTCAACACTACTTTTGAATGAGTGAAGTACAGGTATATATCTACAACAAATGTATGCCTGCAATATTTTTAGTAAGAGTTAAAAACCATTCAGTCCTCTAAGAGTAATCAAAAAAAAAAAACAAACCAAAAAAAACCCCTCAAATATTTCCTTTGAGATATGAAATTGAAAGAGGATTAGCAGCAGGAAGAGAAAGACAGAGGCTTAAATGGGTCACTTCGTAATAAATTATTTTCCTAGGTAGGAGTGAAAACATGAGATTTCTCAACACCTTTAGCATTTGAGGCCTCCATTGGTGATAATTAAAGGAAGCTGAGAGCAGGCAGCTTCATAATCAAAAAAGGGAGTTTTGTCCTTCGAGCAGCAGATCATATATTCTAGTACTCCTTGCCAAAGCAGCTGTGGATGCAAAAAGTGTATTTGGCTTCAGGAGAATGGACAGTCACTTAAAAAAAGTGTTTCTAAATGGAAAATAAAAAAAAATAGGATCACTGGATTCTTAGAGATTAAGATGATCAGAGGTTAGGAGAATATCAGAGTGGAGGTACCATATTCCTGATGCCTTCTTACTCTTCCCTAAACATTTTCTTTTGGGTAATGTTTGGGAAGGTTATAGGAAGAAACCCTTGATCTGAACTATTGGATGTGTTCTGATATTTTTAGGATGCAAAACCCATAGACAGTGTATTTTGTATCACCCCTAAAATCTCCCCCATGTGTGTGTGTAAAGTGATAAAGCCTGTGTTCAGCAGAATGTCTGCATCTCTGGTTAGATGGGAGGGGCAGATGTCACACACACACAAGACAGGGACCTACACAATTTCAGCAGAGAGGGAAGTGGGGAATAAGCAGAACAACCCTGCAGACACCTAGGTTAGTGGAAAAGGAGAGGGAGGAAATTCTCTGGGCACCAGAGCAGAGATTCCCCAGCAGCGGGTGTTGCAGACCATGATGCCGCCGGCTGGGCCCCTGCAGCCACGGGGGGTCATGGGGAGCAGAGACCCACCTGCAGCCCAGGGAGGACCCCACGCCCGAGCAGGTAGATGCCCAAAGGAGGCTGTGACCCCATGAGTAGCCCACGCTGGAGCAGGATCCTGGCAGCATCTGTGGCCCTGTGGAGAGAGAAGTCTAAGCTGGAGCAGGTTTTGGGGACACAGGCTGGAGCAGGCTGCTCCTTAAGGACTGTGCCCCATGGAAGGGACACACACTGGAGCAGTTAGAGAAGAACTGCAGCCCATGGGAAGTTCATGGAGGAATGTTTGCCATGGAAGACAGGAAGCATGGAAGACAGGAAGCAGGTAAAGAGTGTGAGGAGTCGTCCCACTGAGGAAGAAGGAGTATGGTGAGCTGACTGAAAACCCCCATTCCCTGACCCCTGTGCCACTCAGGGACAGGAAGTCAGAGAAATGAGGAGCAAAGCTGAGCTCAGGAAGAAGGAAGGGGTAAAGGGAAGGTAGTTTTAAGATTTGGTCTTATTTCTCATTATCCAGCACACCTCTGATTTAATTGGAAATAAATTAATTTTTCCCCAAGTCGAGTCCGTTTTGCTCATGATGGGAATTTCTGAGAGATCTCCCTGTCCTTACCTTGACCCACCACCCCTTTGTTGTATTCTCTCTGCCCTGCCCAGCTGAAAAATGAGGAGTAATAGAGCAGCTTTGGTGGGCAACTGGCATCCAGCCAGAGTCAACCCACCCCACCTAGTATATTCTTTCTCTAATTTATGTTCTGTTGTCTCCTACTGTCCCTATCTAATAAAGGGGGAAATTGTGCATAGTAGGAAGTCAGAAACCCTGCACTTTGACAGTCAGTATTTCCTTTTTGTTTGAGATCATAAGAGTAAAAAGAGAATTTCACTGATTCATGATTCATATGACAATGATAGATAGTTTCTGCTGAAAAGTGAACTATTTATTTGATAACAATGTGCCATCTAATAATAACTCAGCAGGGAGGTGAACTAAGCAGCATATTCATCAGCAAAGGGGATTCCCAACCAAGTGATTATCTGCTTTCCAAATTTTATATTGAAAGCAGACTGCTGTGAATCACTGCAGTAGCTATCATTACTTGCAGTCTATGTAGACAGCAATCCCTATGCACTGTGAATATTTATTGTCATAATGAAAGCTCGAGTCACCTGATAATCTCAGTTCTAGTACTAGATGTCCATCATGAAATAACAACCTGCAGAATTGTTATCTTTTCTCTCCCTTGCTGGGTTTGCTGATGTTGTTGAGATTTTGGGGGGTTTGTTTTTGTTTTTAATTCATGGAACTGATCTGAATTATTCAAAGGCAGCAATACAATCTATTTTATGTGTCTGAGCCATGTCCTATTTGATCATGCTTTCTTCCATTTGTATTCTGTTTCAGCAGAACTCATGCCATGCAGCTAAAGCGTGTGACAGTGCATCCTCGTAAAGCATTGCATGCTGTTGGGAAAGCTGAAGTTCTTATTTGTCTGAAAAATATTTTTCTGTCTTTTAATGCGGCAACAGACAACAAATTCAAAGCATGATTGTGTTACTGAACTTGATTAAAATTATATCAGGCATAAGCACTCTTCCCCACAAAGCTTGAACTGTAAACTATAGCCTTGATCCTGCAAAGACCACCACCTAAGGGTGACATTTACACAGATCTATTCAGCAGCATTACTGCTGATGATATGTACAGATGCTAGAATTTAAAACTACAGATGATTAAAGAAATAGTTGTAAGAACGCTGAGGTATTCAAAACTGTAGAAAAAATGAAGAAGAATAATTCAGGGATAGCTAGGATCTCAAACATTCAGCTGTGGTAGTTCATAGCTGAAACACAGGACACACACAGGTCACCAAGAACACATGAGAAATAGTTATAAATCTGTGAAATAAAATCCTTATAACAATCAAAATGAACAAAGTTTTTCCTCTGTATTCTTTTTTCCCCCACAGCATTTAATCTTGATAGGTAACAAGTGAGGGGGTCAGAAGTTAGCCTGACATGTACAGACAGCCACACAAGGGCTGAACTGGACTCTACACCCATTTGCTTTCTGCTTTTACACTGAACATTAAATGGTAGTGAATACATTTTTCAGTTGCTAAATTAATTTGCAGATGATTTGGCTGCTTTTCTTCCCAAACAAGAGGGTCAGGTTGTTTCAAGATGATTGCATGTGACTGATTTGGTTTACTTCAGAAACACACCCATGATTTAAAACAGTTAAAAATAATTAAAGTTGAAATAAAACTCCTTCCACACAGAAGTTAATGCTAAGAAATAAAGCTGTATTCATTTGAATTTGAGACTATTTTCTTCGGAATTTCAAAATGTGACTGCATATATTTTCTGTTTATGGTAATACTTATCTTTCAATACAGTAAGACAGGCAGGAGGAGATGGTAATGATCTTTTTTTTAACAATGAAGTAGCTTGTCTCTGATTATCATGAGGAAAATCTTCCTTAGAACTAGTACGGTACATGGCAGCTCTTCTTTGTGCACTCAGTTACAGAATGGTAGGATTTGTCTGTGCTTACCCTAGGCTTGGATTTGACAATGTTATACGTTCAATTAACTTAAGTAAACTTGTCACTCAAAAGTTTGAAACTGATTGATTAAGTGAATAAGTAATCTCTGTTGTTTTCATTAGTATCACATTTTCCTTGAATACGAAATTGGAAAAGATAAACTCAGGAGCACTCTAATGAATTGGTAGGAATACACAGTGGTTATCTAACAGTACCTTTCTTTTGGAATGTAATTTATCTTCTTCAGTTTAATTGACTTGTTTAGTCAAATATCAAACTGCCAAGCAGAGTTTTTGAAAAAGACATTTTAACAGTTTGCTAAACTATGAACTCATACATATCTAATGAGATGTCAAAGCAAAGCATAGTACATGTATGTGGTGTAGTAAGGACTGTTCCAAACAGAAGAAGGGTAAAAGAGACTATTCTTTTTTGAGGTTTTCTTGTTATTTAACAATGCATATAACCTTAGCAGCCTTTCAAAAAAAGATAAAAAAAGAAAAGCTGCAAAGAAAGTTAATTCCGTATCATCAAAGTCAGACACCTTCTTCTGGCCCCCAAAGATTTTTCTAATAAAATAAGATTAGTTTTTTAATTCATTTGTGAAATGAGACAGAGGAATGTCTCCTTTTGGTTTTGTTTTGGTGTTTTGTTTTTTTTTTTTCATTACCATGGTAGTCTAATGAAGACTTTTGGTTGACATTAACAAATATTCTAATTGTTGTTTTTACCTATGAAAAGATATATTTTGATTATTAACGAAGACTTTATGTTAAAGAGACAGCTAATGAATTTTTGTTATCAGAAGAGGTAAAACACTTAAAAATTAAAAGATATTATTACTTAGACTATACAATATTTATTGGGCTTTATTTGTTTTGATTAACTCTATGAACTTTGGTTCCTGAGTGTTATTCAAAAAAGTTCATCATTCTGTGACAAAAAGCTTAAGTCTTAAGAAGACAGATTGCACATTTTCAAGTAAACCTAAGAAATACTTCATTTGCCATTCCTGGGATAGATAAGACTAGACAAGTAGTTGAATGAGCAATGAAATTTTTAGAAGATGGGTTTTGCTTTGTGTCTCGTGGTTGGGTTACCCTATATTTAATAAGAGGTGAACTCTGTTTAGTAAAGTATTTCTAATCTCTCTTCCAGTTTTAATAATATGCCTGACCTCACAGTGCAGGCATTGAGGAGAATGTGTGGGTGGCAGTACTAATCTGTTTCTCTCAAGTTAAGAGGAAATTGTCTAACAGATTGAAAAGTTACTGGGCAGAGGAGAGAGAGCATTTGTATAAACCTTGTTTTCTTAAGAAACCAGATGAAAAATCTCCATGCAAATGTGTCAGCTTTTATAAGGATTCAATCAGATTAAATATCTGGTGAAGTAATATAATCATCTGCAATGCAGACCTACATCACTATCAGGACTTTGGTTCTTCACATACTTTCTACAGGGATTTGTCCCTCAAGTAAAAAGGTTCTCCTGTATTCTACACCTGGGTCTCGGCCTTTTGCATCATACTTCAGAGTAACAGACAAAGGGTACTACCTGTAACATTTTTATGTATCAATAAATCCCATAGGATAATCTTATGGCCTCTAGCTATCCAATTTAGTTTTATATATTTACTTTTAATATTCAGATTCTCCAGTGATGATCTGCATGGATGTAGTTCTTCCCACAGATGTGGAAATGAATTAATTCTGAAGATCTAGAGAAACAAGAATGCTCTACAAGACCTGGATTGTGATAATATACAACTTGCTACATTTTCATTTGGAGAGCCTGACTTTTCTCCATTGCATATCCAACAACAAAATTTAGACAACTTAAGAAACGTCTTTGATTAAAAGATGTTGAGGTTTTTTTGTTCTCTTGATTTGAACTTCCCCCTAAGAAAAGGAGGCATTATAATGACAGTCACCTTTGAATTGACATGATATTTAATGCAGTATATGTGAGGGCAATGTGACTAGATTTTCAGTGTGAGGTCTATACAAATCCTACCAGTAGTTGTTCAGATAAAAATGCATATTTTATC
This sequence comes from Eurypyga helias, assembly GCF_000690775.1. Taxonomy (NCBI): domain Eukaryota; kingdom Metazoa; phylum Chordata; class Aves; order Eurypygiformes; family Eurypygidae; genus Eurypyga; species Eurypyga helias. The sequence continues at coordinate 150,091 of NW_010254471.1, forward strand.
ATTACTAATATCCATTTCATTTCCTGAGTGGGGGTGGGTGTTAGTGTTGATACTGATTTGAGCTTTCACTCAAGTCAAGTGTGTTAAGATGGGTAACAGGCAAAATTCATCAAAAATAAAACCTTTTCTGCTCAGGAAAAAAACCCGTAATTTACTCTGTCACATTAAGCTGCTAGAAGCAAAGGTCTTTTGTAAAGTAAAGTAAACAGTAAAAACAAATTCTCTATATTTTTCTCCCTGTACTGATTAAAATGTTTGTCATGCCTCCTCACCTATAAAATGCAGGGAAATGTAATGAAAGTCAAATCAAGTGAAAATAGCGATGCAAAACTTTCCAGAATTCTAGTTTTATCCTTTTGTTCCTAATAGTCAAAATGCTGTGTGTCAAAAAGCTGTATCTCTATCAACCAGCAGTATTAATGCTCTATTCTTGATATCATCCTGTAATTCTTTTTTTTATTTTATTATAAAATTAGGAATTGTTTTGAGTGAGTTTATGAAGAGTATTATTGTAATCACCAGAACAGGATAGAAAAGTTAGCAGGACAACATTGTATTTCTACTGATACCTGATTAACAACCTTTGACTTTTAAATACAACATGAATACTTGGCCTATTGCAGTTAATGGAAGTTTTGACATTAATCCCTTTGTGCTCCAAGGACTCCGGGCACAAATCCTATTATAGTTGTATCTGAAAAATTATTTCATAGATTTTTTGATGTAAAGTTTACTGTTACACAAGGAAAATGGCATTGTGATATCTGACCTGAATTTATTCTATAAAATTCTGTTCTCCTTTGAAGTCTGTTAATGATTTATTTTCTGTCACTCCTGAATCTACCTTAATGCGCTATTATGCATGGCTGATGTTTCAGATATATTACATCACTCTTTGCAAAACTTAAGCTTTCTGTTGGCATCAAGTGTTGTCTGGCACAATCCATTTAGCTACTGTATTTCAGTCCCTAAGCTTTTGATGAGTCTGGAATCATGACTTAAATATTTACCATTTTCTGTTGAAGTGTGTTACAAGAGAGAGATTATGCATGCAGAAAGTGTATAGAGAGTTTGAAGATAACAAATGATACATCAAGCACAGCCTAATGTGTTTTTACTGGAGTAGGAGCAGTGGTAATAAATCACCTGCCAATGTTGATAATAAAATACTGCATTGGCCTCCATCAGCCTCAAGAGAAAGGTTAAATGTTATTTCTCACAATAACCATGTGGTCTTCATTCCTGACATATTTGATACTAAATTCTGTCATTATTTTCTGTAGAAACTGTGATCTTTATAAAAAAAATATTCCATTAAGAATAAACCTGATGCTTGCTAACTTCCAAGATCTCTGAAAAACCTTCATCCATTTTATGGTTATTGTACCATATAAATTCTCTTCCCTTCTGGGGTAAATACAGGCTGCTCTGCAAAAGTCAGAAGGTAGAGCTTATAATACACCATGACCAGCTGTGGTTGACCTCTAATGATTTGTTTCACAGACACTAGAGTTGTTCAGAATAGCCTAGTGCTTAAGGCAGTTAAGAATGACATTGTTAACCTTTATGATGTCAGTTATTTATTTATTTTCTGGTTTATTTCTGAGGTGTCTTGTTAGATGGTGTTCTGCACGGGAGTGGGGGAAAGAGACAGGTGAGAGATGGTGCAGGGCTCTTTCTGGATCTGAATAGGAAAGGCCCAGAAACAAATGGGTTAATAAGATAACTGATTTGATAAGACAGAATGAGAAGAGGAATATAGACAGTGAATCAATCTCACGTCCCTTCACATGTTGGGCACCTTGTGCTCATGCAGCATTAGATGGAGCCTGGGTGGCTTTTTGCATGGCATGCTGTGCAGACCAGAGCAGAGCCTGTCTGTGGAGAGAAGCTCCCCCATTTGGGTCCTTCAAGCTATTATATAAATTCCTTACCAGAAAGCAACCCTATTCCTTAAGGTTTTTCTTATAAGAACTTCTTGCTGTCCTTCTAGATAAAGGCCAGGCCAGGCAGGTGGTGTAATGGCTGGTACCCAGTGGAAGCTGCCTACAGGCTCTTCTGCGACAAGGAGATGGTTGACATCCTTTAGCCAAAGGGTTTGAGCCTGATCAGGTTAACCATTACATCTCTGACTCCTAAATGTGCAATAGTCTCTCGGTCAGGATCAATACAGGTGGTTCTTATACAAACTCAATATTACAATATAAATAAAAGACTAACAAATTGCACACCCTGCTCTGTTGAAAGCAAGCTTACTTTGGATGCTGCAGAAATAACCCTTAAATAAACACATACCTGTTGAGTACTAAGCAGTTGGTTTGATATATAGTAAAGGATTAGGTTCATTTTAGAACAGCTGGCATCTTTTGGGAAAAACAACCTTACAAGACCTGGGACAAATTGCTTCTTTGGTTCATATTCCTACTTTTTCACCTTTGTATTTTGTCAGTCTATGATCTTATCAATATGGAGCTTCTATTTACTATTTTAAATGCTTCTGTTCTAATTATATATTTAGGTTTTCAGCATGTTTTCTATATATTCTCCCCTGCTGGTTCCAGGGACCACAACAGGGACAAAGCTGAAAACCAGTTTAGAGCAAGAGGGATGCATGCAAGAGAAGGTCATCAATCTGTCCTTTGCAGTAGTGTTGTCTTCCAGGTGCATGTCTGTTGGGCTGACCCAACCACCTTCTCAAAGCACAGCACACAAATATTATCCAGCAACAGCATTAAGCTTTTCTCATTGCAAGGAATTTTACAGAACAGTCAACAGCATTTCCCCTTAATGTCAAAATACCATTGAGGATCTTGGAGCAATATTTCATACAAAGAATGTTTTTATCCCTTTTCCTCATTTACATAACTATGATGTAAGACTCACTCTGTTATTTCATCCTAAGATGCTATGAGCTGCATTAGTAAACTGAGCGAAACCTCAAATTTTCAATCTTAGCTCTAGCAAAGTTACTGAAATTGGCATCTGCAGAAAACTATCCCTCTTCTTCCAAACCAGACTAGTGGAGTCAAGCCCCCTTTATTCTTAATTTCACAGTTTGCACTACATTGATTAGTCTAGCCATCTCTCTTTTCATTACTTAGCTAACAAGATAATTTTATATCCTGATCAGCGTATGAATGAATAACTATGTGCATAAGAGAGGGTACGTTTCTGTCAGATGCAGCTGGGAACAAAGATTAACTAGAGAAAAAGAGAAAAATGAGAAGAATGAAATAGAAAAAGAGGCAGAAATCTTTTTTTTATAGAGTGAAAGAAATGAGACTAGAAAAGACAGTAGAAGGAATTTAATAAACAACACAGTCTAGATGTTGTTTAGCTTTCACCAAAAATTAAATGGAAGATACTGGGTTAACAGAGTTATAGTAAATTAGTGCAGTAAATGGACTGAGTCTGTATATACTATTACAAACATTATAATTCTCTTCTGTGAGATTCTCAAATTACCTGAAAAATAAAAAATATTTCTAGTTTCTCTCTTCCTTTGTGTTTTTATTCTGTATTATATTAGAATTTTCCTTTTAAAATATATAAAAAGAGACCATATTACTTTAATACCATTCCTTGCATCCTCCCTCAAAATCCTTCCCTGAACTCAGAATTCTCATTAGGACTATAAATGAGAGCAAATATGTCATTTTTTATTCACAATATGTTAGTGTCTATATTGCCTATGATACTGGAAGTGTCTGGCTTTGCAATGTTAAGCTTAATTTTGCCAGGTCTAGTTTCAGTTGCTTAAACACCAGTTTATTATGCAAAAAAAGATAATAAAAAGCAGTTAGAAAAAAACAAGCTATAGAGTGAAGCAGAAATTAGCAAGAGATATTTGTGCTATAAATGCAATAAAGACAATATTTAATTCTTTCTATTACATTAAGAAAGAAAACTATGCAACCCAGTTGTAAATATAAAATTTAAATAAAAATATTTCAGTATCTGATTATTCCTTTTATAGACACGTCTGCTTCAGTTTTAGTGAAAAGAAGTGGACTTGATATGTACAAGCAGCATAATGTATACAGTTTTCTTTGTTGAAATTTTTAGGTGTCTGTAGAGAAGTTGGTTAAGATCATTAAAAACACAGCTTTGATATTTAGTAGCTCTTCTTTAAACAACTAGCTATCTAGGGTTCATGTATATTCAAATTAGTTACAAGTCTTCATGGCTTCCTAAATATTATTATCCATCATGTTCCTAATCTCAAAGGCAGGAAAGTCTTAAAGGAATAACAACATTTAAAAAAAAAAAAATATTTTTTTTTTTTTGTGTGGAAGTGTGGAAAGGTTTAGATTCTTCCCTCTAAAAACTCTCAGCCTAACAGGTTGCACACTTAGAAAGCTTTATTTCACTTGCTAAAGGCACAAACTTCACAACATTTATAAAAATATTTGTCTCCATGTTATCTATGAAATTTAAATATAGAAATATATGTTGCTAGTAATTATGGAGATGGGAAACAGGAAGTTCTGCTTATAGTCTTCATTAATAAAAAATTTCAAAGACTAAGCCATTTTTCTTTTACAAATTTGTTTAAAGCACTGTGTCATTGATCATTCCAAATGCGATTACGTTAATGATGTTATATATTCATTTCTGCATGAGGGCAAAAAATGATCATTTTAATTTGATGATACAGATTTTTTTTTTTTTTTAATTCTTTGTAGGATTTTTTCTTTATAACTCATCAAACAGGAGAGGAGTACAAGACTCCATAGCTGAGAACCATGCTGAAAGGCTTATTGTTTTCAGATTATTTCTGCTTCAGTTTCAAAGACCATTTTCTGGATACATCTCATCTGACTCCTTTTACTTGGCAATTTTGTTATGTTTAGAGTCATTTGACATTAAGACAATCCTACCCTGATTTTTAATCTTCAATTCTTGGGTGAAAAATGCTCACATAACTTCTCCAACCTGAAATCTCACTGGAAGAGAAACATTCTGTCATAAAAGATCATTTGTACAAAATAGCTGCAGAGACTGGATGGTGTTATTGTGGTCACAGAATCACAGAATGGTTTGGGTTGGACCTTTAAAAATCATCTAGTCCAACCCCCCTGCCATGGACTGGGACAGCTTTCATGAAATCAGGTTGCTCAAAGCATCATCCAACTCAACTTTAAACAATTCTGGGGGTGAAGCATCCACACCATCTTTGGGCAGTGTATTTAACTGCCATGCTGAGAAGTCCCATCATTCAAATTTCATTGTTCAGAAAATGTTCCTTGACTGTTTTAGTGAAAATAATATGCAAAATGATCACATCATTCACTGAAGGAGGAGTCTCAGCTTGCTCTGTTATGGTGTTTTTTTCTCCAGTCTGGGCTACTACTTTATGAATTCTACTTTCCTCCCTGCTTCTTCCCCTGCCTTGGGAATTTAAGTGTATAATTGTTCAACGTCAGCTATTTTACCCAGTGAGGGAAAGTTTGGTCTATTTAGTTAATCATATACCACTTGCAGGCATTGGTTCACCAGTACATTGTTTGGGGTTTTTTGTTCTTAGTTTTCTAACTTATGATGTTTATGACCACCCCTTCATCACCATTGTCATTCTTATGGAAGACTTTGATACTGTTTGAATCTGATATGGAGGATGATATACAATTGTGTTGATACACAATAAGAGATGAATGCAGTGAAGTGTAAAGTGGAATGGAGGTCTCAGAATCTTACGCTGTATCCCAAGACAGCAGGTTACAACATAAGATGGCAGGTGTTTCATTAGAGGTGAACAGGGGGTGAGGGATGGAAGAGCTGAAACAGGGAAAAAAAGAGCAGGAAAGGGGTATAGATGAGGTGGCTTCTTCACAAGATCCTGTTGTTATCATCTGACTATTTTCAGCTTGTTAGACAAAATATGTTTTACTTATGTTATGCAGATGACATTTGTGCCAGACTTAATTAGTCTGTTGGAGACTGTTGCCAGTTTTAATCAGGTTGTCAGAATCTAAATTCTCTAGAGCCATAATGTAAACAATTTACAACAAGCTAGCAAGTACTGTATGAAACATTGAAACATCTCCAGACATCTGTGAAGCCTTCAGTTGCAAAGCTTCCTGGTTTGGGTGGGGTTTTTTTGTGTGTGTGGGTTTTTTGTTTGTTTGTGGTTTGTTGTTTTTTTTTTTAATTTGGAAGTCAATTGCTTCTGGAAAATTTGATAGATGGCTCAAGCGTTTTGAATAAATATCAGTGGGTTTCCAAGACCTTTACAAGTTCCTGGAAAGAGTTTTTCTTCACATTGAATCCATACAAAATGTGATTTTTTAGATAAGACTTATTCACAGTTTTAGGGTATGTCAAAATGTAATAGGAGAGATTTCTAATGTAGCCTTTTACAGAAATGTGAGATTTATTTTGCAGTTACTGAGTGCAGTGCCCAAGATAACTAAACAGTCTTTTTCAGTCCATGAACATACACCAAAGTTTTTGTAGTTTACATTATTTCACCCTGAAAAGAAGAAAGGATATATTGGGTTTTGGTTTGTTTCAGAATGTTGGCCAGTTTTATTTCACTTACTGACATTATTTTTTAATGGATTCAAGCAGCAACTATTGACTGGTGGGTTAAACACTTTACATTTACACTTAAGTTCAGGACTTTGGAGATTCTGCTAAACCTATAATTACGTTTTTACATTCCTCATAGAATCAAGCTAATGCAATTTTTTATAATGCATTCTTCTCTTGTAAGAAAACGCACTAAACTTTTCACTGAAGAATTTCATCCCTTAAAACACTACTTGAACTTTTTTGGCTTTAAAATTTACACATGACTACATTTTGGATCTATAATTTATCTGTGGACATCTTCAGCTTATTTTCAGTCAATTCACAAATGGAAAAATAGATGTAGTTTATTTAATAGACAATTTGCTGCTAGATCTAGAGAATATCAATGGCTCTATACAATAAAGCTATACCAGTTTTTTTATCTCTGCAGCAAGAAAAATTGGAGCCTTGCCATTGGCACACAGTGCTGTATGAGTTAGGGCTGCTTCCAACTGAGATATGAGGGGCCAAAACCTGTGTTAGAATAAGTTGGCATGATTTTATGAAATACAAGTGGAGTTGTGCCCACTTATATCAGCAGCAAATTTGAGAACATATCCATATGGCTTCTACATTTATGATGGAGAGTTTCCAAAATCAGTAGAACAGAGATGGCAAGGATTAATTCAAGCACATAATTTTTATCTGACTGATCTCAATAAAGTGGATCTTCTTCCACAAATCTGTGTGAAAAATATTCATACAGCTTTAGCAACGATTCTCCAAGTTATGAGTTATTAGCGAGATGAATTCTGTCTGCATTTTGAGTGGGAAAAACTTTGCCTCTTACCTCACTGAAATGTAAAGGAATGAAATGTGTATAAACACTAATGAAAAAGTGTCTATAATTCATTATTAGCTTACAGTTGGTTTTATTTTTTATGTCTTGAAAACATGCCTTGTGTTTTTCACCAGCCTGCATGACTTTCTTCAAAATATCTGTCTTTATACTTTCTCTCAAAAAGTTTGAGGTTTTTTCTCATTCAAGCAAGTTTTAAATTCTCTAAATATAATCAATACATGCGGAGGTGCTTATCATTCTGTTGAGTCTAAAACAATGTGTATCCATGAAGCTTTTATCCAAGTCCATCTGCAGTTAATTTCTCCTTCCTACCTCTTCTCATTACACACTTTGCCCGTAATCGTGTCACATATTATATCAAAAGACAGGTACTACAATTCAGACCGCTCATCACCAAGTTACAGTGCATACCTTTCAATGTTCCTGTGTATAAGAGAAAACAAAAATGAATTCATTTCTTCTTACAGGATCATGAACAAATCAGAGTAATATAGACAGTGGTGACTCTCAATTACCCATACTTCATTTGAATTCTAAGGTGATACTGTTTCCTAATTGTACTATGCATCCTAAAATTATGGACTTAGCTGAATTTATCCTTCTTTTCTGTGACAAATGAACAAAGATGGGACATTGCTTATGAACTCGTTAATGTTAAAGAATTGCTAGATGCTTACTTGAAATGGTCCCAGTCCTGTTACTTCAGGGCTGTATACGTATTGAAAGAACTAGCATTACAGTTGACGCAGGTTGACAGTTACTTGTTTTGTCAAGAAAAAGGGCAACAGACAAAGTGTGTGGAGGCTGAACTATCTTTTTCCCCCTAGAATTTTCCTGACAGATAAGGTTGAGACTGGCAGAAATGTCAGGAAGATGCTGATGGCTAGAGGATATATTTCCTATGGCTAAAAAGGCTCCTGTGTGTCAATCTCATTCTTTTCACAGATTCAACATAATTTTCAAGAGTTTTTTGTTTATGTTTTGTTACTAGTAAGGGACAAAATATTGGTGGAGGGACAGAAATAGTGGTAGTGTCTTCTTTTTGAGTAAAAAACCCCTCTTGGTAACCTGTGTAAATGCTGTATCTCAGGAGCTGAATTTCGGTTTAGTCTCCTCAACCATGATGCCAAGTAGGTTATGATCCTGTGATACTGAATTCTTATTCAGTTCTATATTTAATTAAATATTAGGGTTTAAATTATGTAATCATGTACTTTCAGACAATAATTTTTATTAATTCCCTTTCAGTGTTTCACACACACACACATAAACACACACACCCAATCTATCTATCTCTTTCTTACTGATGTCAAATATAAGGGTTTAATTCAAACTTGATTACAAAAAGTCTAGGTTAGTTAACACTAAACTGACTTTCCTACTATGCTGAAGATAAGCATTTTTCAAATAGCCATGTATACTAAGGTAAACAAAACCACTTTTGATTTCTTTCCAGAGATACTTTTATGTGCACTGGGAATCATTTCCAAAGCAGAAATTCTTTGTTACATGCTTTTTTCCTCCTTCGTTTTGCCCAGTGAACACATTCAAATTTAAATAAACTTGTATAGTAACCTCTATCAAATTATTTTTGATCTACTGAGGCTAGTTGTTTTGAGTTCTTTTGGGACATACTTCTGCATACTTTTTTATAAGTCACAGTGAAAGAAAGAATAACCGAGTTTCCAGATATCTTAAAGGTTACCTACTTGATTTTTTTCTGCTTGTTTGAGGGTTATAATGATGTTTCTTTGAGCTCACTGGGGTTTTGTGAGGGAAGTTCATGTAAATATAGCTCCTGCTCATAACAATGAGGTTCTTGAATAGGGCATTGTTTTTGACTTCAGTTGATATGGCAACAGAGGCTTGTGTCATCAAAAAATAACCATTGTCTACCAGGGGAAAAAAAAAAAAAAAGAGGTATTTTGAACCACCAGAAAACAAGGAGAATGGAAAGAGGCATAAAAGGATAAGGACTGTACTTGGTAAAGCCCTCTGTCAGATCTTATTTTAAGCACAGAAACTGCATAAGTTGTTCAAGGGCTTCCACAGATATTTTCATCTAGGGACTCAGATCTTGTAAAAAGACAGGAAATATAGTTGCAGGGTAGAGGAAACTCTGTGGTCCCTGTGTGTTTGGAAATATCACATCTATGGCAATTTTAAAATTATTTTATATCCTAGTCCCAATACTTAGAGTTTGGGAGAGGGAGTTTCAAATCTTCCTTCTGTTTTATTGGAAAAGAAAATAGAACCAAGATTTTTACCCTTCCATAACACTGTTTTATGTATTTGGGTATATAGAATGTTAGTGTGTTTTCCTGTCTCTCTTGCAGAAACTGTTTTACTTAATATTTACTGACACAGAGAAAATTACTTTGTAGCCATTTTTTTAGGGCACCTATGTGAGAGGTGAAACCTTGGGCTTTTTTTATATTTACTTTGTAATAAAACACTTCATGCAACACAGAGCTTATGCAGAATACCTTGTAGCCCATGAGCACTCAGCGGTAAAGTGGCAGACCTCAATTTCTGTTGTGAAGCAGGTAAGCAGACAAACACTAACTTAGGGCTCCTTTTGCAAGTCAGCTGTCCTGTCCCCTTCTCTGGGAGTATGTTATTTCACATTTCTCTCTGCTGCTGTTTGAAGATTTTCAAGCTCTGCTGCTTATTTTCAATTAAAATTCTGTAAATCAAATGCTTTAACTCCCATTTCTTTTAGGTGAGAAATTCTGAAAGATGCTACTTCTCTGTTAAGCAGAAGTTAGTTTTTAAATATTTGTTTTTTAGTCAAAGACCAAATAGGGAAAAATCAAGCTGTTGTGTAATCTATTGCTCCCATGACAAGGAAGTATAAGAGTCATCCTGCTAACCAAAGAGAGGGGCTTTTTGCATAAGGAGACTAAGCAGTCTGATTGGAATCCAGCAGTATCACAATGTAGATGTCAGCAGCCATTTCAGCTGCATTTATAGCTTAAAAGTCGTCTAGTATCTTGACATTAAGGTTCAGCATTTGATAACTGTACCTGATTACTTAATACACAGGTATTTTAGGTACTAAATGGTAGGACTAGAATATGATTACAAGTCTAAAGAAGTGAAGGTTTGTTGGCAAAAGATAAAGCAAATGAAAATGAATGTGCTTTCAAATCTTATAAGTGAAAAAGTCTTGGTTTATTTATTTATATGCATACTGCAACATTTTTATTTTAGAAAGAGCTTAAAAAAACAAACAAACAAACAAAAAAAGCCCCAAACAAACCAACACCAAAAAACAGGTTTGTTTTATCCTAAGCAGAAATCCAGGTAGGATATCCTCTAAAAGTAAAAGTAAATTTTTTTGTTTTTAATCAATAAACCCTTCTCACTGAAAGATTTCTTTATAGAAGTAGGCATTAAAAAAGAGTAGCAATTTTTTTTCAAGTATATTCTTCTGAGCTGAAAAAATATTGTCACGTATTTCAGTTATGTTTTAACACTACTTAAAGATAATTACGCATTTATATGCCTTCTTCCATTACCAGAAACCTTTGTTAACATTTTAGAATTAAGTTGAGCCCTATTATACGTGCAGAATTGAAGTTTGCATAGTCTGTTTGAAAACCTGAGCCATCTGAGAAATTAGTTTTACCTCATAGAATCATAGAATTGTTTGGGTTGTGAGGGACCTTAAAGATCATTTAGTTCCAACCTCCCTGCCATGGGCAGGGACACCTTCCACTAGACCAGGTTGCTCAAATCATCATCCAGCCTGGCCTTGAACACTTCCAGGGATGGGGCATCCACAGCTTCTCTGGGCAACCTGTTCCAGTGCCTCACCACCCCCTCCATGAAGAACTTCTGCCTGATACCTAATCTAAACCTTGGATGCAGCTGGTTCTTTACCTGCCTGCTGCAATATCAGGGCACAGCCAAAGCAGGGCTTCTCCGTGCAGAGAGAGAGACAGGGTGCAACGCCTGGGGTCTGAGCTTGGTGGGCAGTCAGGGTGCTGAGAAGAGTATCTGCCATCTGTGTAGGGCTGCAGCACCAATTCTCAGTTGTCCTATTATGGGACAAATTTCTTTTGGTATTATTTGCAAGTAAGATTTAGTCTATGTATCTGTTTGTGCAACGCATTTCCAGTTCGTTTTCTTACTTCACTACTAGTTCAGTTAGAGCTAATCTGGGTAAATTGCCAAAATTCTGGGATTAAAAAAATGGTTTATGTGGTCTCTTTCATTTGTAAAATACTGTTCAGTTACTGCCTATTCAATCTGAATTTCTGCTGTTATAGCAGCCATATGAAACCTCTCTGCCCATTCTCCACATAAAGTTTAAACTATTGTTACCTATTTTCTCAAAACTGGAAAAAAGGGATCATGATGGAGAAAATGTGGGGCAAATTGAATAAGAGCAAGAAATATAAATACAGTATGTCAAATCTCTCCAGAGGGAAAAGGGACCACACTGGAATGGAAAGGTAGCGCAGGTGAAGGTAGACACAGATGTTCCTAATAAGATATTAGAAAGTACTGTGAACGCAGACAGTCTCTGGGAGGGTGAGTGAGGGGTGAAATTAGGGATGAGATTCTGTAATCCTTCTGTCATGGGAGGAATGAAGTCTGTGGGAGACAAAACCAAAAAGGACCAGCAGTTGCCCTTATAATTTTGTCTATAGAATATCAACTGCTTTTTTTTTTTTAATTGACAGAAGGAAACATGACATGGGAAAATTTAGCATCTGAAGGATTGTATTATAGTGTAGTGCCTCAGGCAGGAAATAGCCTTAAAGCCAATCTGTTGTTTCCACCCTCTGCTCTGTGTGTTTAGCACAGCTGCTTTGAGTTGGGCCAGCTGAACAGGATAATTGGCAGATCAGGCAGCTAACTTAAATTGATCCTCAAAAGTCGTTGTTGGAGATATGTTAGTGAGAAAGAAGGTTCTTGTATTTGTCTGTCAAGTAACTGGACAAGGATAACCATCATGATGTTTTATGTTTACTGGAACACATCTTATAAGGTGGGTCTGTGGGCTTGAAAGTTAGTAGTGACAAAATTAATGTTAAGCTTAGTTCTTAAGAATAAATAGTGAGAAAAAGTGATGATGGCAAAGTTATTACAAAATTGAGGTGAAGCTACTAAAACCTGTTTATCTATGGAGTTGAGGTGGGATTTTTTTGCTTTGACAGTTTAATTTTCAGCTTCTATGTAGAGATGTTTGTGTGTGTGCATATATAACCATGTCTTTGTAGCTTGTAAGTGTAGTATGAGGTAGGACTCGAGTGCAAAATTGTTTCATTTCAAAGGAGTATTCTGCAGTGTACATATTTGAAATGTCATAAGAAGTATATGACTATTACCTAATAACAACAAGCAATGAACATGAGTATTTTAAAGCTTTGAATCCGTTTTGTAGGTAAGCTAGTGGTCCCAGTAACCCAGCACTCTACAGGAAGAGAGTGCTTCTATGGGCTCTTCAGAGTTGTACTATTATTATTATTATTATTGGCTTTTACTTGAGGTTTTATCAGACCTTGGGTGATGAAGCTTTGGCTGACCTAGAGGTTTTTCAGAAGCTAAGGCAGAAAACAAAAGGCAGAAAACAAAACTTTACAGAAAACTCGTTTTCTTTACCCAAGGAGCTGATACAGAATTTCCTTAGGGATAAGTCTTCATACTTACTTTTGTGATGGTAGATCACTAATTGATGGTTCTTATTTCTGGGAGCAATAACTGGAAACTGGTGGTGTGTTGCATTTTCATGATGTGTATACACTTGTCAGAGGAAAATTTTGTCTAAATAGATAAACACTTCTTGAATTACTGAGGATGAATGATGTACTCCAGTATCTGAATTTGGACCCTCAAAAGCTCAAGAATTGTTTTTTAAGTGGCCAGAACTAAAAAGCTGGTTGAATATTCAAAATAGTCCTTGTATAAGGTTTTCATATTCCAAATATTTTTCTGAGCCAATAACAATACTGCTTTGTAACATAACACATAAATAAGATGTATGGAACAGGGGAGGAAAATTTCTTTAGTCCTTCACTTAAAAGAATTGGAATGCTATGTTGGTTTTTGTGTGGATTTTTTTTTCCAGTTTTCATGTTTTTTTAAATTATATCTGTCTGTTGGCCTGACTAATTTGAAGTTTTCTAGCTGATGTATTGTGTCAGGGATCACAGAAGGAGACAAGATAATTGAGTTACTTTCTTGCAGATGAGTTTTTCTTTCCC
>NW_010254471.1:163767-169643 GCF_000690775.1 Eurypyga helias
CCTAGGAATTAGATTTATGTCTTAGCTGAATTTAGTAGCTTTTGATGTATCTTTATGGTATTCATATAGATATGTAACTGTGTAATTTCCTTTAATCCCCCATAAAATATTAATTTTGTGCACATCTTTCATCTTTACAGTGTACTAGATTTATGATGAAGATTCAGGTGAAGAATTCAAATAACATGCTTGTTGCAGTATTACCTGGATGCAAGGTAAATTGGTTTCTGTTCCACTTTAAGATGGCATCACTGATTGATTGTGCCTAATTAGCTGTAATCCTGTATTTTCATATTACTGACAAAATCTGAAAGTATTAACTGAAGCAGAGAAGCATTGGGGAAGAATGAAAGAGAAAAACTTTTTATGAATGACACAAAATTTATAAGCTCAGATGCTTAGTTTACTGTATTAAGTGTAGCACACATTTTTATCTATGGTGCAAAACTGTTGGTAGAGAGAGATGTTCTAAATTGGATCTGCTAAAAGAATGCATTTAGAAAAAATCTGGAGAATTGAGGTTTTGAAGCTCTTTTCTCACTTCTTAACATGTACACGCTTACTGACTCCTAGTATTCAAGTCAAGGTTAAAATTGTGATGTTATTTACAGCTGGAGGGATATTCCCAGAGGAGTTCTAAAAGTATGGTCTGCACTGTCTTCATGTCACTCAACATGCATTTAAAAGAAAAATAATCTTTCTAATCTCTTCAGGATGGACTATAAAATTTTCACCATCCCTTCATAAGACTTTCTGAGAGATTACTTGAACATTGACTTTCAAAATTATTTCAATTAAAAATAAACCAAGATCATGGTTTATTTTAATACTCTGACATTGTTTATCACTGAATTTTTTTATATGACAGTCAAATATTAGTAGCAATCTTCTCTTGATACTGAAGATGATGTAAAAAAATCCCTGGAGTACTTAAAACAAGAGAGAGATCCCAGAACATATCAGTGCTATGGAAACCAGTACATACTCTGGCATATAAAAAATAACCTGACATCTGGATTTGCCAGTGGTTTCACATTTTATATAGGGAAACATGCACTCATCATGGTATGACACTACAGTGATAAAACCAGAATAAAACCAAAGCAAGCCCCACATCACTAGATAGAATGCAGTGAAGTTGTTGCTAAACTTGAGGGGCATGATATTTACTATTATGGAATTTCGTATAGTTGTGGATGTGTTACTGCTGCGTGAATCCCTACAGTCAACATCATAGTAGTGTGCGCTGCTTGAGGGTACAACAAACTCACTTCTATGGGTCTTCTAAAAACACTGTGTGGAGTGACCAGTTCTCGGTGAGCTGAGCAGAGGAGAGATGGGTTGGGATTTTTCTCACATCTGAAGAGAGAGATGTTATGTAGCCCATGAAACTACCTGGTTATTGAAGGTTTACCCCTGTGGCTGATCAATTGCCATTTGGACTAATATACTTCTACAGAGACAGAAAGCATGTCTAAAGGTAAGATTGGAGCAGCTGTAACTTACAGAGGAAAAGGAAACTTACACCCATCACCCTGGAAAAGTCTCTGTATAGATTATTTTTACTGGGTTTTTAATTTAGCTGTATCTGGTGTAAATGGTACTCAGAGAAATAGCTGCGCTTCAGGCACTTACTTAAAAGAACAGGAATACAATTTCCTTTTATGCTCTATGTGATGACAATGAAACCCATATTTTGAAAACTGTCCCCCTTTCTTTGAGTAGTTTTATAAAGTATCCACTGGAAGGCTATTCTGACTAAGAACAGGTTAAATCACAATGACTTTGTCATCACTGCCTGATTTATTGTAGGTGTGCTATAATAAATGGTGTGTGCAGGTTGTAATAAATATTTGAATAATAGTTACAATTATGTATGTTACTTATTTTTTTTTGTCAAAACAAGAAAACTATAAATCGTTTTGGGCTATGTGTGCATTTGTTTCTTTTTCATTATTTGCATATATTTTATTAATTTAAAAGTGCCTGAAGGACAAAATAGGTCAGTGGTTGCAGCAATTTTCTGTTTTTTAATGGAATAGGATATGACTCATTAAATGAGTGCTCAAAAAATTTGGCACAAAACACAAATCAATTTCTCTCAATATGTCCAATATAACTTTAAACCAGCAAGACAGAGTCCAGGCTCAAGTAAGCTCAATTGTTCTCAGCCCCATGTGCTGGTTAAGGAAAGTCTTGCTTTTCATTATAAGATGTGTACAGTATAATTCATACATGGACAAGGGTTGAAAACCTTACCTTTCATGTTTTCTCTATGGAATATTTTGGCAGTAGGTCACATATTATCAAAATGAACAGGAGAATCCTGGTAGCTGCTTTCTGATGGCTAACTGTATCAGAGCTATGCCTATTTAAAGCTCTAGGTAATGGAAATATAATTTGGATGTTAAGACATGTTGACATTGATCAGTGCTATAAAGCACAGTCCCTCTCTTGTCTGACTGTTTAAGGTAAGAAAGTTCCAGTAAAAACAGGAAATTTTAGTACTTTGCTTAATATTCCAGAAAGTAAAAGTTTGCTACATCTGGTAACTTAGAACATTCTCTGCAGTATTATCAAATGTGTACTGAAGTGATGCAGGCCTGTGATCTAGCTGATGCTTAACAGGAGTGGCCTCTGAAATTAGACATTAAATCAGTGACTTTCACTGAAATAGTTGACTTTGTTATAAGACCAGTGGTAAGTTTTCTGAAAGACTAATGTTTAAGAATCATGGTTGGGGGTGCAATTTTTGTCGTGATATGACACTTCACCTCTTCTTTGGTGAGGTGTGGGTAGGTGTGTTTTGTTTTTTTTTTTTTTTTTTTTTTTCTGTGAACAAAATACATGTTTTTAAACTGCAAAACTTTTAGATTTCTGGAGTCTACGTATAAGAAGAAACAAAAAACATGTTGAAGCCAATGTGCCCTGAAATATCTGCATGTTTAGTAGAAAACTGCATTTAAAAGTGACTAAAGTAGTATTATTAGCTTTGGCCTGATATGACAATTAGGGAAGTACTAGGGACTCTTCTATTTTTATGCTAAATCATCCCTCTTACAGTGGATATTTTTATCAAACTTTCCTGTATAAGGGAAAAAAATGTGGGGGAGGGAAGTGGAGCAGTAGGAAAGAACTATCAGGTAAGCTATGCACCCTGAGTTTAGGATAGTCAGACTGAATTGCTGTTTTGAATTTAGCTGTTTGCAAATTCTTTAGAACAGTTTTTCATAACTAAAAAGATAATTATAAATCTTTTGTAAACATTCTCTAGGCTTTCATAGTTATAAGCTTCTCAGCAAGTAGGTGTTTGAATGTTATCTAAATGATGAAACAGTTCCAATAAATGAAAATTATATTTGCTGTCTGACTTCATGGTATTAAAGCTAAAAGATAAGTAGGATAAAACATCATACAAATACATTGATTTCAACATCGACAAGCTTTCTTTCACTTATGCATTTTTTGAAGAACTTTAGCTTTAATGTACTCTGCACCTTGAACTCATTAACTCCTGCATCTAATTAATTACGTAATTACCAGAATGATAACCCTCCCACTGTCTTTTGACATTGCTAAACACATGGGTAGGGCTGTTGTGTGTTTTTTTTTTTTGGGGGGGGTGGGGTTTTTTTGTGTCTCTGTAAATCCTGTGAAACTTGGGAGAGTAGGGAAATCACAAGGTCTTAAAATTAGTGAGTCAATGACAGCTGCTTGCTAAAACAATGGTCTTGCTCCTCCATGTGTACAGTCTAGGAATAGATGTAGGTCCCAAGCCTTCAGCGCTATTGAGGTAGAGCTCTGTGGAATAAAATAGAGGGCATAACAACGTAAGCATGAAGATGACAGCTCAACAAAATTGTTAATGAAAGCCTTTTTCACAAAGGCTAACAAGTGAAACACCTGCATATGATGACACCAAGGCAAATGACTTGAAGTCGAGTCCTGTTGGCCTTAAATTTTCCCAGGTCTGCCCAGTCACGCACTCTAAGCTCTTTTCCAAGGAATGTGTGTGTGACTAGGAATTCACCTGCTGTGCTGCTCTGTGAGTGATAGGTGTTCCTGCCTTATAAATGAATGGAAGAACTGATTTCCATTTCTCCTGTAAAATGTGGAGTTTTATGCCATGTCAAATGTTTCTTTGGTGTCTGTGGTGGTGTTGTGAGAGACCTCTTTTTGGTGGTCTTTGGAGACCTTTTTGGAGGTTGTCTTTTTTTTTTCTTTTTTTCTTTCTCTGTGTGTGTGGTTTCCTCCCCACCCCCTAACCCTGGCAGTATTTAATTATATCAGAAAGTTTCAGATACATATCAGAATTCTTCTATGATGTAACAAACTATCTATCTGAGTGGACTAAATACAGAACAAATATTGTCATGTGAGGATAGTGTTAGATATGGGGGGGTTTGCCCAGAATCAGATTGAGGGTGCCAGTTCAGTCAGTTGTCAGCTTTAGTTTTCCAGACTTTTTGGAAAACAGAACAAAACCCTTCATTTCTAAACATCAACATAAATTTATCCTTTACTTATCTTGTTCACTAATATATTTTTTTCAAGTTATACTGCCCAGGAATTGAGGGAGGTATTTTACAGAGCTGTATGCAAGTGACAGTAACGTAGATTACCTATAAGTATTTCGTGCTGGGAATGCTTCTGTCCTAATGTGATTTGAGATATATTTTGAAGCTTATTTGACCAATTGCAATAAACTGCATAGTCTGAATTTCTAATATAGGTGGTTATTCATACTTTTTTATACCGAAACACTGTTACCTCTGAATGACAATGTATTAGAAAACAATTATTTTTATGAGCATTTAAAATGCGGTTGAATCAGATGGATAGTTTGCTAAGCTTCAATTACCACTTCTCTCTGCCCCTTATTGTTTCTCAGTACCTGTGTTTTTCATAGACTGCAGGTTTGCCTTTGGACTATGTAAGGGAAACATCTTACCAAAGACAAAAGGCCTGTACTTTTGTGGGTAGGAAGGTTTCTTGGATGTTCTCCCTGTAGGTGAAATTGGTCTTTACCTTTATTCCTAGTGACTTAACTCTGTGGAAACTATTTAAATGAACTGATTAGTTGTTGTCCAAAAGGAATAACACTTTGGCAGAGAAAGCTTTTCATATGTGTTGCATATGTGCACGTGTGCATATATGACTTCTTATCAAGAATACTTGGAACAAAGGAGGAAAGAAAATGTAGTGTGACTAGTGGTCTGTGTGCTGGCAAAAACATCTGTGCTGGGTTCTGATTTCATTGTTTCAGAGATTTATTGATACTTCTACTTTGCGATATGATGCTTAGTGTCCTACCCTGCCATACAGAACAAGTTCTGTCTAGTATTTAGTTATTTTAGACTCCAGCTTTGAAAAATGCTCAAATACACAGCATTCTGAGAGGAAATACATGAGAATCACTAGTTCTACGCTACTGAAATAGGTCTGTTACAAGTGGAGAAGAAAAGGGTTGTAGGAGAAACAGGAGGAGCCAAACTAAAAAACAAAAAAACCACGAAAACCCCCCCACCAAACTTCTAGATTTTTGAAGATGTTTGTTAAACTGTCTCACAAAATAAGCTTACGTGACTGGAAGTAGTGCTATCTATTCCTTTTGCCACTAACTTCATTATTTAGTGATAGAAAAAAGTTAAGAGCTTATGAAAAATAGAGTAGGTTCATTTGATCTTTGCAACAGATACTTCAAACAAAAGCTTGATACAAACTCATTTGTTTGGGAAGATGAACAGATTTGTTCAGCAACTGAGTATATTTGAATGGTAATACCTCTTCTGTTCCTCCTGTAGTTCAACCAAAAGTACCAGGTTAAAGTAATGAGTAATGCCAACACTGAGTTCTAAATCCTGGCAGACTGGTAT
>NW_010254471.1:169657-172043 GCF_000690775.1 Eurypyga helias
GATCTAGAATTCCAACAGGGAAAAACATTATTTCTTAGGTGAAGAAGATTCTATTTTAAACTGAGAACATATTTTTCACTTTCTAGTCCCTGTCACCTAAAGCTTTTTTAGCTAATTTCCTGTGCTTGATGAGCTGAGGAGGTTTAAGAAGCTTGCTTTGCAATACTAATAGCTGAAAATAACTTGTTTAGACTCTCCAGATATATTGGAAGTATTTAGTAATCTGTGCAGGTTTGAAAGTTAACAGAGGACAATTTCTGTGCATGTGAAATTTATAGCATAGAGCTATAGGTACTGTAATATCATTGGGTGGGGAAGAAAAATGGTCCCATATTACTGATGTAGACGTTTTCGTAGTATTGCACAGGTAATCTGTTTTTGAAGAAGAGTAAACTTATTTTGAATTTTCCTTTTGGGTGAAAGACAGAATATAGACACCTTTACACAAAAAACATTCTTTTTTAGTTGTGCAGTTTTATTACTCTGGGCAAGGGAAAAAAACACCAAATGAATTTGAAACAATATTTTTTTTTAATTAAGTATCATAATGTTCCATGAAAAATGTCACCAAGACTTTAAAGTGGAAGGGAATAGTTAACATGTAATACCTTTTGATTGGTGAGAATTAAAATGACTTAAACTGTTAATTATCATTATTTAAAAATAAATTTTCTGACATAACTGAGTGAATCAAAGTCCTCTGACTTGCAGAGTAATTTCTGAGACCTCCAGGCTGTGTTGTGTTGGGTAAGGTTGGTGTCCCTAACATCAGGTATTCTACTTAGCAACTCAGTTCTTGCAAGTAGATGTTGAATTGGAAGTGTGAAATAACTCTTTCTAAGAGAAGTAACTACCACAATGGAAATACTTTTTAGAAAGAACACATAGTTTGATTTAGGAAAAAAGAAAGATCTAGAAGAAACATAGCTGACCAAGAAGATGTGGGTGGACAGAACATTTGTAAATAAGAAACAAGTCCAGTTTCTTGGCTCCATTACATGTATGTAGGTATCTTACTCCTGAATCAAAACAATGACCCCACACCTGAGTCTGAGATTTTCAGTTTTTATGGTCTAATGGACTTTTAAAGTTTTGGTTCAAATAAACCAAAAGTGGTCATTTTTACTATATTCTTCTTTACCTACCATTCTCCTTGCTGAATGCTTTGAGATTTGTCTATAGAAATGCTCTCAATCTCTATGAACAATCATTTATTTCAAGAAACTCAGTTATATTGCTTAGTGTAATGAAGCAGTCCCATTTAATGTTAGTTCATATATAATGTCCAACATGTTTTGTAATTCTTAAAGCCACCGTGACTTTTGTCAGGGTAAGGTCAGATCATTTTTTAGGGACAATCTCTGCAAAGGCAGAGAATCTTAGTACTTAGATGATGTCTTACAGAGGTCAATAATGCAGTCTGTAGAGTTCATATTTATTGGGTAGTGCAATATATGTGTTTCCAGACAACTCCTTGCTCATAGTCAGTTTTTTTTCAAACAACAAATACTAATAACATTTCCCTTTGTTTTGAGAATATAGTGTTAGCATCTTATTATGAGAAACTGGAAAGGAAAGCTTTCCTTTCCACTGTGGTATAGCCTCTGTAATTACAGGTATTGCATGATTGTCAGACTGTTTTGTAATAAAGTCCATGGGTGTGGTGAAGTTTGAACTTAGGTATTTTTTGAGAAGTGTGTTTAGTTACTGGGATCAGTAGTTTAGGCTGTTAAAGTGGCTTCTCTTGGACTAATCTGTTTTTTGGTTAGAGCTAACATTAATACTGTAGTTTTGCAGTGGAGAATCAATGTTCTTCTAAAAGAAATAGTTTAACACTATGGCTTTGACCAATGAGAATTTCTTGATCAATTTTATTATTGAATTCCCCTTCATACTAATTAATGGTTTTATATTAAGCTTCCCACAACTGGGAAGTGTCAGCCACATATAAAAGTACTGCTAATGCCTCAAACTTGTGTATCCATCAGTGGCAAATAGGTGAGAAACTGTTCCTAGTAGTCCTGTTCCTGTCATTTCTGACAATAGCTTGTCACTTGAATTCTGCAACATGTCCTTGCCTAAGTCAATTGTGAATTTACTACTCCTGTGAACCTGTAGCATGACATCTGGTTGCTTGCTTTTCCCCTTTGATTTGCAAAAAATCATTCTGTGTCCAAGTGTGGAATCGTGGGAGACATCAATTTTGAGGAAAATAGTACCAAATTAACACTTTTGTAGCCACTCTTTTAGCAAGCTTATTTCTTCAGTAGTGAATCATAAAAATAATTCACAAGAATGCCAACCAAGTAAACTAGCCAACAATGTTTCCTGACATGCTTCAAAATTGTATGAGATGTACTCGTATTTATTAATATTCTCAGTTCCT
>NW_010254471.1:172058-177885 GCF_000690775.1 Eurypyga helias
TAAATATGCTGATTTGAACCTAGATATGTACTTATGCAAGATGACCTTGTCTCTTCTCTATAAATGTGTTGTAGCTGTGCAGTATTTTTCTTTTTCTATATAGAAGACTGCACCACATTTTTGTGTTTGAACTTTTTTACCAAGAATTGAAGGTGTGCAAAACATGCTTTTCATATACAAAGAACAATCAGTCTGTGACCTGTAACAGCTGATTTGAACCTAGATATGTACTTATGCAAGATGACCTTGTCTCTTCTCTATAAATGTGTTGTAGCTGTGCAGTATTTTTCTTTTTCTATATAGAAGACTGCACCACATTTTTGTGTTTGAACTTTTTTACCAAGAATTGAAGGTGTGCAAAACATGCTTTTCATATACAAAGAACAATCAGTCTGTGACCTGTAACAGGTGTTCATAGAACACAACATGAAAACAAACTGGAGGTGTAGCATCTCCTATGAATAGGCTTCAGTTGAACAGAAATTACTTTTAGTCTTTGTTAGGTGGTGGACATTCTTTGTAAACAAAAACTTTAAGAGGTATTAAACTAAATTTGAATACAGGTGTGTGAGTTCTTGCTGAGGCCTAAATTCTCCATCCTATTAACAAGAATAAAACAATAAAACTCTGAGGTTAGTTCTTGAATTAATAGCTTCTCTATTTCAGAGGAATCTTCCCTACTGTTATTGTTAGTATTTCCTGTTATTATTCATGAACAATTTAGTAGAGTGAGGATGTGTTAAGAACCATAAGAGAAGAAAAAAATTGAAAAGCTTTTTTTCAAAGGATGTGAAAAAAAAAGACTTAAGAGAAGCATAGGATGAAGCTAAAATATTTCTCTGCTTGGACATGCAGGAAGACTGGTATTTGAAAGATGTCATGCTGTCTATTGACTTTTTTGCATGTTCTTGATAATTTTTATATAATAAGAACAATATCTGCATGCATAATAAAGACATTGGTCTGTCACATTAGAATGATGTATAATTGTATTAAGAAGGGAGAGCTGGAATAGAATGGCACATAATGAATGGGGGTTGTAAGCTGTGGTTAAGACTACTGTACCAACTAGGTTGTGAAAATTAACCTCTGATGCCAACAGAGGGCAAAGGCAAGGAAAATGCAACAAAGGACATGGCCTCCCTCCTATAGTGAGCGTGTGGCACCATCAGTACATCCAAGTACTATCTGAAATCTGTAGGTCTTGTTTTGGATTTTAAAATGAGTTTTGCTTGTGGTGGTTAGTTAGAATTTTGACAACACAAGTGTAATTCCAGTATCTGTCTTGCTTTTTCTTAAAAAAAAAAAAAATTCAGAAAACACTTTTCACTGAAGCGCTGCCCGTTTTATCAAAAAAAAAATAAGAGGTTGTAGTGAGAGTGGATTCACAATTCCCACCACCTAGGTCTTTCTGTCTCAACTCATTGTGCTATTTCTTTAACAGGCATTCTTCATGCTACTGTCTCTTATTTTGACATTATATGTTAATGCTATAAAAGAATGATCTCATTGTAGGCATACACAAATAAGACTAGAAATAACTCGAAATTACTTGTTGACACAGATTTCTATTATATTAAAACTGAATGCTCTTCAGTATTCCAAAACTGTACATGTTTCAGCTAATTTTTAAATTACTTGTTAACAGTTATTTTTGAACTGTCATCATGAAGACTGTCTAACTAAAAACCATTCAACCAGGAAAAATCCCAAGCAAACCCAGACCAATGTGACTTTACATCTAGCACTTATTTTCAAAGCTGGTGTGAGTTAGGTCAAAAGACAACTATAAAATAAACCTAATATGGAAATTTTGTATTGATTTTTTTTTTTTGAATGAAACTAATCTTGGCAGTTGTCCATATATTTTGCTCTCCTTGTCCTTCTTGTTAAGAGACTGAATCTTCCTTTTTCCAAAAATGAATTAAAACAGCACATCCTGCTTGTTAACAGATTTTGTGTAAAGCTCTTGTCCTTCAAGAGCACAGAGGTAGTACAGTCAGCCTTCTCTAGAAAACTGTTATAGAATTATGACACTATATCCTAATGACTTGTAATTTTTATTGCGAAAGGCTTGTATGTTTGTTATGGAACACTGCAGTTAAATATTATTCATTGCTTTTTGTTGAAAGTAACATAAGAATGTGGTAAACTTAAAATTCTTAATTTTTCATACTCAAATAATGGCTTGAATGGCAAGGGTTTTTTTATTTTCATTTAAAACAAATACTATTCTTCAGATGATTGTTGATGTTTTCCCCCTTGCCCATTAGTGTTATGCAGTCTTTCATATGGGTTATCTGTTGTAAGCAGCTCTAAGTATCTCTGTGAAAACCACATAGTTGCTTAAAGCTAGCTTTTCATTGAAAAGCAATTAAGGGTTCTGTCTAGCATATTGTGGAGTCGGTGACCCCCTCCCCTGAATACTCAGGTCTATGAATAATATGTTCCACATCAGCACATCTATGAATCAACTTCAGTGTGCCTTGCTTTGACCTCACTCTTGGAGAGAATGTAATGTAAGTTTAACTGGGATTGTCATCACCCAGTAGAGTCTCATCAGGTCATGATATATGATGAACTGTACACCTCTCTGAGGGAGATACTAAGAGGAAATAAATTTGTGGACCTTTTAAAGCAATGAACAGATTGAAACTGCTTATTACTATTTCCAACGCTTCAAATGAACCATGTCTTCACAGAGTGAGTGTGGAAAAAACTCTTTTTTCTAAAAGATATGGAGAACAAGTATTTTAATCCTACCTGCTTTTTTAGTTTGCACGTTGGAAATGAACATGAACTACCAGTTTAGAAAGTAATAAATTGTATGTTCCACCTACTGGTCCTTGAATTTCAGCTCATGGTGCAATGAATGTGTTTCTTTTTGAATTGCTAGTAAACTTGGATTTAGGTCTAAACCAATGTTGGTTCCTACTTTGCTGTTAGAAAATTACTAAGTTCTCTGGGCCAGACAAAATTATTACTTACCCAAACCTATTGTTAATATTGTCTGTCAAAAAATCCCTGTAATTCTACTTGTAGAAAACTTCAGATGTGGAGAAGGAGGAAGAGAAAATTAAAACTTACTTTCCTTTTGTGAGGAAAACTAGTTTGGGTTGATACTAAGGTCTGTGAAGAACAGGCCTGCACTCCAACACTTATGTGACCTTACTTTCCAACTAGCCACAACTATGACACTCTGCATTCTCTTTGAATCACAAGAAAGAGAAAATTTATCTTTTTTCTTTTTTTTTAACAGTTCTAGTTTGCCCAATTTTGTTGTTGTTTTGCTTAGCTTGTAAATACTGAATTTCTTAACTCATCCTACAGACTTTATTTTTGGAGAAAAATGCTATTTCTACAAATACTTTTAAAAGCAGGTCCGTCCTGTATTCTGGGCTGCCAAGCTGATATTTCAGAAATAAGTTTACTTCTGTAGTAAGAAACTCTATTTATAGAAATTAAGTAGGGTTGTGACGAATTTCTGGGACTTCTTATTGAGGTCTTGTCATGCTTGCAGTGTAGCACAGCACTGACTGTTTTGCCCCCTACTCTCCCCTGTTGGACTGCTGGAATATACTGCTTGTATTTGGGACCTGGTATCACCGAAATAGGTGTACAGTAATTGCTTCTGAAATATAAATAACCCTTGCATGTCTCATCACCAAATGACAGCAAACTTTATGTAATATGAGAAGTGAACACTACTTAACCAATAGCATTAAGGGGACTGGCAAGACCAATTTGGATAAAAGTTCTGTCCTTAAGTTCTCGCTTGTCTTCTTCCCACCCTCTCAAACGCAAAAATCAGATACAGAATATTGGGAACTTGTAAAAGTACTCACCAAAACAGTACTAGTTAGTTTAGGTCTTCTTATCCCAACTAAACCCAGCATGTTAATCGAGATGGTGGGCTGCTCAGGATGCAGTTAGTGCAATTCGTTTGTTCTTAGCATATTTCTTTCATGTGTATTGGGATCCCTTTTGTCTGGATGTCATTACGGGTGCTGTGATGTAATGTAGTTGTATATATGTGTATGCACACGTTAGTTCTATAAGGAATGATTAGTTTCCTAACTCAATACTCAGTCAAGACACTTCTGTAGGCTAATCAAACAACTGCACAACATATACACGTGCATATAACTGTGCATGTAAGGAAATAATGCCTGTGACTATGCAAGAGTTTTGCTGCAACTAAAAATAACTGACTCCAGTGTCTAAGAAAATAAATTAGTGTATATATGCATCATTATTAATTTTGACCACAGCCTTGCTGCTGCTACTGCAGCTGCTGTTCAGCCTTTCAATATGAATGGCTAAGAGCACTGACCACTAGCAATCTGTTTAAATTGTTCATTGTAGTTCTGATGTGCCCTTCTAAAGGTTTATTGCTGACTGTGCTTGAAGATTATGCCAGGAATTATAAAACAGCTTATTCTAACTTTGTCTTCCTCTGAAACATTTCAGGTGTCTTCCTTTCTTTCACTTCATGAGACAAGTGTAGTTTGGTACAGTACCCTCAGTGTTGACTGAGGGTCAGATTTTCTCATGGTGATTTGTAGATGAAATGGCAGTCTAGCACTAGATGTAGAGCTCTGAGGGCATGGCATGATGGACAAAGTTATGGTATTTGACCCTAGGAGAATTATCCTGCTGGGGGGTTGGGTAAGGGGAAGGATAAAAAAAGATGTAAATGCATGTGTAAAGATTTAAATAAAACTTGAAGTGGTAGGGGAAAACTGAAAAGAATACATCTCTAGACAGAAGAGGAAGTAACACAGATAACATGTTTGACACTTTTCCTAGCAAAATTCCTCTAAACTACTTTTATGTGGTACACGTAAAATGTGCAGTCTAGGTTCCAAGGGTGAAGGAGTGCTATCTTTTATTCTCAGAATAACAAACTAGTAGCATCAAACACTGAACATCTTCAAACTGCCCATTTGGGAATGCATCATCCATGTGTTTGACTGGTACACTCAGGAATACAGTTAGAGTTCACACTTTGAATTTATCTGGCTCTATGAGAATGAAAGTATATATTTTTGCAGGACAGATTCTCACTGCTAGCTCTGGTGATTCCTTATGTCTGTTTCAAAACCAATTCTTTTGTACTTGCCCACTGTTTACTGTCTGTCTGCTTGGCTGTCAGAACTGTAAAGTCTTGTAAGGCTGTTCTGCATAACAACCTCATGAAGACTGAGATTTTTTCGCACACACCCCCCCACCCTTTTTTGTTGTAATCCAAGTGGGTGAAGTATTTAGATGAACTTGCAAAAGTGTCCTTGGTGTCTTTGCTCCCCTGCACCTCCACATCCCCTCACCCCCTGCTCATAACTTTCGACCTTTTGGAGTTTCAGTCAGTATAGCCCCCAAATTTCTTGAGTCTCTGGTTTATAGTTTAAGGCAAGAAGTTTTGAGGGGCTGTTCTGGAAAGAAGTAGACCATCTGAATTTAATGATGAAAAAGCTGGAATTAAAACTACTACTAATCACTGTTCTAAAGAGCGCTTATAAAAAGGGAGAAAGCACAATTTCAGTATGGAGAACTATGAAGTATGTTTCAGTTCGAAGTACGATATACTTTTGACTTAGTCTACATAAATGTAAAGGTTATACTTTAAAAAAAATTAGATGATAGTTGTGCTTTTTTGTAGGTTTTTATAAATAATTATATGTAAAACCCGCAGGAAATTAGTAGCGAGGTTTTGCAGGTTGCTCTGCTATATTTCTGTGCTGACCTGGAATAACCTGCTTTTCTATTGCTGGTCTCTTGTGGCTGGAAAGTGCCAATGAGACTGAGATGTGCCAAATTACTAGGTTTT
>NW_010254471.1:177895-186664 GCF_000690775.1 Eurypyga helias
CTCTTTTACTGCTGAAAAATATCCAGAGAGTACTGCTTTATTTTTATAATAAGATCTAGCACTTACTGTCACAGGTGGCAATATGTGCACCCATTTCTTGTTAGTCAGCCAGTGCTCTGCCTTGTGTTCTGCGCTACCTGAATTAATTACTACTGCTAAGGCACATTTTCCCATTTTATCTTATGATTATTCCTTCATAAGTCTGGTGTCTAATTCAGCTTTTGACATAAATATGATGGCAGAGGTCCAATGTTCAATTAAGATGCATCTCCTGTTAACTAATGGTTGAATTCTGTGTTTTGTAGTCAGGTCTTTAAAGGTTTGAGATGCTCTAGCTGCTCTGGCTAAATGCCAGTCACCACAGCTGTTTCTTTCCTTTGTTGTTAAGCCTTTGCCAAGCCTTTCTTAATTTCAAGTGCAGTTTTGCCTTATGGTTGAAGAGGGGCAGAACATAACCCTGCCATTGAAGGTCCTTATGTGTTTTTCAGTGGCTGTGTCAGTGTCTTAACACCACTTTTTCTCTGAGGTCTTTGTACCAATGAAGTAACTGGGTTTGCAGTAGTTTATCTCTTTTGTTAAGAATATCAGATCTCTGTCGTGGGAGGTATTGTCCATGGAACAGAGCAGTTGGAGGATTTTGGCTTATGGTGCTTAAGACTTGAGTGCATTTTGCAGATGTGACTTATTAGTAACTGCATGTACAGCAAGGATATATGTGCCTAAAAGAGGGGAAGAAGTTGGCAACTATCGGTATCACTATCAGTAACCTGAAATTCTTTTGCTGTTCTTATTCTTGTTATGATTCTTGCTTAAATTCAAAATATTAAGGTGGAGACAGTGTGAATTTTTTGTTAAACTAGTAAAAAAAATTATTTGAACATTCTGTCAAAAGATTGTTCCTGCTAATCCTTATTTTCAGTAAGAATGGAATTCAGTTTCCAGTGTCCTATATGGGAACATTTCACTAGTTGGAAATTTAAGACTTGAGCATATGGAAGTCAAATCAGTGTGGTGGTGTAACATTACATATGCAGCACTACCATTTGGACAGATTCTTGTACTTTAGCACAGATAATAGTTCAAGTCAATTAAATGTCATTCCTATCTTTTTAAACGTAATGCTGTTTCGAAGGTAATATGTACTAATTATTTGGGTTTTTTTGTCTTTTGCATTTTAACTTGTATTCTAATGCAGTGATGAGAGAGATAGGCTTAAGATATTGTAATTAAACTAATCCAAATTGTATGTGGACACACACAAATGGTGAAGTTAATTTTCCTTAGGATTGGACTGGCAACCTTAGGTTCTGCTGTGATGTGATTAGACTTAACCAAAAAAAAAAACAAACAAAGCCAAAAAAGCCCTACCCACAACTATTTTAGACTTTTATATAACTTATATAATTCCCAAATAAATTTTGGGACTACTTCATTGAACAGAGAAGAATTGGATCAAACTTAAGCAAACTACTGAGATTTTTTTTTAGATGTATGTGTGATCCATAACTAGTCATATAAAAACCAATTATCATTTAATTATGATTACTTTCCTGTCTGAAATGCAGAAATCAATAGAGGAAAATAAGTGTTTAAGTGAATAAGGAATAATATATTAAAATATATAGACAAGTCTTCTGGATGGCTTTTAAATTCTGGATTTTGTGAGGATTATTTTCAGTGGAATCGAAGTCAGACATGAGAGGTTCCTTCAAAATGATATCAATCAAAGCACTTTCTAACGTGGGAAATACATACCTTTGAAGCTGATGTAGACCATGTATCAACACACATTCAAGCTTTTCCACTGCTCCCTGAAACATCCAAATAGATTAGCCATTGGACTGGCTTAGAGAGCTATATTTCTTTCTCTATTTATTTTTATATCTTTCAATGCAGACCTGCCATATTTACTGTAAACCTTTCAATGAGGGATGAATGGATCATTTAAACTCTGAAAAGTTTTTGTTGTATATTTTTGGCTCAAGCTTCTCTTCATTCTTTAAAATACTCTTTCTTGATCTGTTGGACTTCCTGATAATATGTGGATTTAGACTTCTGTGAAGGCCCGAAGCTCTAGACCTTCACTATTTACTAGTCCTTGGGTTTGGTTTGTGTGGTTTGGGATTTTTTGGTGAGTTTTTAGTTCCCCCCCCAACAATGAGTTAAAGTGAATAAATTAAAGGGAAAGGTTTTTTACTTTTCCTCTCTTAGTTCATTCTTTGGTTGTTGAAGTGACATGTTGTATGACAACAACGTTTTTATTCATGTCCTCCTATAACAGTAGTATACTCAACTATGTGAAACTAAATATAGCTTACAAAACATTTTTTTTCTTTCCTAGAAGTATTCTCTGACTGGTATTTTCCAGTAGATTATATTTCTAGTCAGCTCAACCACAGACTTTCTTAGGTAGAAAATGTAGGGTTCTGGTATTATAATGACTGGATACTACTGGGTGGAAGAATTATGTAATAAAATGCATTTGTGTCATTAGTGGTTTAACATCTGTCAGAAATGCTTCTTTGTTTTGTACTTGTAACTCCTACCCGTTACCTACTTTCTTGCCTAAAAGTTGCTATGAAACTCCAGAGAATAATTTTATTTTAATATTTATTTTTTCTTTTGTTAACTTGTTTAGATGCATGTCTGAAATTTCAAAATCTGCCTAAGTATTCTGAATGCCCAATTTTCATTAATTACAAATCCCTTTAAGCAGCTTTGGGGGAAGAAAAAATAAAAACAACCACCAAAACCCAGCATAAACACTAAATCACCCTAGGGTGATATTCCAACTCTACTTTGAGTAGGACTAGGCTGCCTTCCAAATGATGGTTGGGATAAGGTTCTTAAGCAGTCAGAAGTCCATTCATTTGACAAAACAACGAAGCGCACACTCAATGTTAAGGGCGAGAGTATCTGCCCTTTTTAATGAGGCTGATATCGTGCTTAGTAACTTTACAGCTTCACTCGAATGAAAGACTGAGACAGTACATTTTTGGTCTCATAGTTGGAAAACTTGCCTAGATTGTCAAGAGTCCCAGTGCTTAAACTGCATGAAACAGCAAGGATTTTAAATTCCTCCTCTTTTAAGTCTGATGATGTTGTTGTTTGTAGTTCTCTGATTTTTAAAAGGAAAGGTCAAATAATCTCAGAAGTAGATGTTTGTCTTTAGGTAGGTAAGTAGTGGGTGTGGATAGCACAATCATTTACAGGGGGAAAAGCCCCACGAAAATTTGAGCATAATTTTGTAGGGAATATATTTTCAGTTGGAAGTGTTTTGATTTATACAAAGGTACTCCCTTTCAAAAACTTTGAGTTATAACTAAAGTCACTCTTGGAAGAAAGCAAACTATATACATAAACTCAAATAAATGCCACTCTCTTATAAGTTCTGGTATGGCCAACACTGAGTAGCAATTTCTGACCAGTATGCATATGATTTGCTAACATGACTTCATTAGACCTAAGGGCCTCTGAGTTCCATTATTTTCTGAAGTACTAAATAGCAAAGTTCTTTATTGGATTTCTCCTCTGATTAAGGAACATCTATTTATTTGGAATGTGTGTATGTAATCATAGTGGTTTTTACAAATAACATTTAATGTATAACAGTTCTATTTCTAATCTGAGGGGGAAAAAATCGTAGAATGGCAGTATGACTAATGAAAGTGTTAGTCTAATTGAGGCTGTGATCTTTTTAAACTATTTCATTTACACTCTTTTTGTTTGCTCTGCAGATATTACTAAATCTTTTCAAAAAGCAAGCCTACCATTTCTTTAATATCTGTGATATATCCTTATATATAAGGATACAACACTGACAGTGTTTTCATGTACTGATCTCTCTGTATTTGTAAATTCTGGAGCCAGATGTCTCTGCCACATTGACTCTCTAATTTATAACAGGTCTGTGTCAAACAGCAATGTTATTGCTAAGTGAAAGTATTTCTCTAACAGTTTTCTTGGGTTTAATACTCATGTAATTAATAGTAGTGATTTGCTGATTTTTTTTTTTCTGTTTCTGTATATTGTCCTGGGCAGAAATTTAAAAGGTGTGTTGGGAGAAATAGTTCAGGTTTGTTCAAAAGTAAATTAACAGCATTGCTTAAAAAAAAAAAATCCAATTATCTATGTTAAAGTAACCCATCTTCAAAATGCATTTGTTTTTATTGAATTAGAAGTCTGAATTAAAATGAGGAAATACTTCAAGTGCTATAGCCTTTGTTTTTAAAATGAAATCAATGAAATATGAGTGTGTTTCTCATGCTTACGTGCTTTCATAATTTAGAGCCAATAATGATATAAGAAAACTCTACAACAACTTTTTTGTAATCATCTGCTAGGAAAGTTTTAGCTCAAATCTTCTAGTTAAAATTGTCAATATCTATTTTGTTTCAGCTTGCAGCTCAAAGACGAAATTGTTACTTTTTCCAGATAAATGTGAGACATTAAAACTAGATGAGACATACTGAAAGTGTGAGGAACAATGTTTAATTAGGTTTGGGGAGTTTTCTCCCTTCTGTAGTATTTTTCTTCATCCTTTCCATTTTAGTTTGGTTTTATGAGCTCTCAGTAAAATACATGGAAATGTCTAATTTTTAAGTGACCAAGACATGGAAAGAAGCACTCTAGCTAACATACTTCAGTTTCATCTGCATCAGTTTTATAGCTGTCAAATTTATTCCTTTTTCTTACAACAAAATAGAAACCAGATGATTTTATAGCTATGTGTAATTATTCCCAGAATATCAATCCTGTGTGAAATGCTGGCTCCACAAGCATAAGTTCATAGACCCCTGCCTCCTAGGACTGTAGATTCCATTCTGGTACCTGTTTGTAAACTAGGATGTTAGAGTTGGGTTTTTTTTAATCTCTAATACTACTCTAGTAACATAATGATGCTATGACTCTTTTAAATCTTCAATATATCATGGAAGTTTTCCTTTTACCTTTAACCTTCTGCCTCACTTTAGCTTATTAATCAGGATGCTATGGAAGAGTAGAAAGAAAACCATCATTTTTAAGAAAAGATTTTAATCAAATTTTGTATTGAGTATCTTAGAATTGAATGTAGCCAGGAAACTATTGAAGTTCAGATGGCTGCTTGAAATTGGATGAATCAAGACTGCAGGAAAAAGTATCCCTTCATGAAACTGGCAATGTTAGTTTGTGTGCCAAATGTTACCTAATTATTAAAACAATTAGAAATTTATGGTTGAAATGTAATATAAAAATTACAAATAAGATTGTGTAGTGACTACTTTATCATTTTTGTATTTTAGGATTCAACAAAGCATTTCATCTTATTGGATTTCTGGCAAATCTATTATTACTTCTGAATGCAATACTGAATCTTTGAACATGTTCCCTGCTGTGGAATTAAAGTACAGTCAATGTCTTATAATGAATCTAATGTCTAACTAATAATAATTTAAAAATGCAGTAACATCTTGAATTTCATTATTAGAAAATTATAAATGTGCATTTGATTCTTAATGAAGTTAAATGTACGACCAAATGGAATGTTTACATGTTTCATGCTGACTTAATTAAACGTAGTCATTCCCTCTGTTCTACATGTGTTTTACACTGAATTACAAATATCTCAAAGTTATGTTAGTGGAGAATTTGAGCACTGTTTCTGGGTATACTTAGAACTGATCTCAAGTTACTAAATCACAGTGACCTAAACCAAGGTTGTGACTGCAATGTATAACAACTTCATCCTTCTTTGCCAAACTGAATTTTTACTATGTCTTTAGATTCAGCAGTGCTTATGTCTGCCCTCCTCCTAGGACATGCTTTTGGTTTACACACTTGTGTGACAGAAAACTGAAAAGGCAAAGAACTTCTTGCATGAGAAGGCAGATATTAATTTTGCTTAATAGGAGAAAACATAGTACATACTGGATGCAATTTTCCATTTCTAAAGCACAGTGACAAACAATCAAAAATTTGAGTAATGGTCTATTCTTCCAGTTTATGGAATATGTAATGTATCCCTATCAATGTTCTTTCCTATCTTTAAACATTAAAAACTTTAGAAAGGATCTGTGGTTTTGAGATAAAGACGTGCTGCTTCACCTCTCATGAGTAGCCCTCATTCTAAATGGAACTTCTAACTGAAAATGGGCAACACTTACAGCTATTTGCCTCTTAAGACCATAGGCTGTCTGGAGAAAGGCCTTATGCCTCCAAATATTTGTCAGTGCTTAAAAGGCTGAGGTTGTAACTTGGCATTGTAACATCTTCTTAATAGGCGCTTATAAGGAAATGCTGGGTAACAAGTCTAGATCTCTTTGTCATAGAAATTGATGTTGTGTTAACAAAACTTATCTTCCTACTTAATGCAGAACAGCAAGAGAAACTGGATCCTGCCTCCTAGGACAGTTAGAAGTCACCTTCCAATTTCCAATCCCACCTGACTATTTTCCAGTTCTGATGTGTTTTATCCACTTTTATAACTTTATTTTTCAAAGAAATTTAGAGGCTAAATCTTTCAGTCTTTAGTTTATTGATTTTGAAATATTCCAGGCTTCTGTTGTAAAATATTTGTATTTCTCTTATCTAATAACAGTTTTGGATAAGTGTCAAACATGACAGTCTTTTTCAGAGCTCTTACTACTTTTTGTTTAATAATGCTTCTTTATGATAAGTATATTTGGCCCTGTTACAAGAATTTTGTTAACAAAATCTAGTTTTCCATAGTAATTCTCTAGACAGATAACCTGTCAAACTAATGAAAAACAAACCCCAAAAGCTTATCCCTTTGGATGTGAAACCAAACTTTCAACGGTTTGTTCTGCTGGCTAACGATTAGTATCGGTAACCTGGATCCCTTTTTTTACTCCTCTCAAGATGATGTAATTAGTATCTTGTAGTATGTGATTTCTGAAATTTGACTACACAAATACATTGTTAGCCTTGCATTTGCCTATCAGATATTGACAGGTACCCTGTCTCCTCTGAGAAGTACCTTCTGCTTATTTGTAGGTCATGCTACAAACTTCTAGTTTTGTTTTCTCTATGGTGATTCACTTGCTAAATAATTCCATATGTTATGAGTCCATGATATGGTAAACATCAGCAGATTAAAGAATTTGCTGTCTTAAGTACTTAGTGTCCTGCTAAAAATCTGTTCAGATAAGATGTTACTGAGACTAGATTAAGGATCTTTTGGAAAACTAAGTATTTTTGGACAGAGGCTGTGAGGGTTTTGAGGGTGTTTGAATGTGATGGAGACATAGCGATGTAAGAGATGAAGGAACGAAGGGGCAGTAAGTTACCTGAAAATTGTTAAGTGGAGAGAAGGAAGTAGACAATGGAGTTTAAGAAATGAGGATAAAGGCAGAATAAATTAATAGAGGAGAAATAATTGGAAATGCTCAGCGTGAAGATACAGTCCAGTATTATTTTTCCACTTAAATTTTTTTAGGACTAATATGTCCTTAGGTCATGCATCTAAATTTTTTTTTTTTTATGCTAGCTTATCTGGGAGAAATGTAACACTGCTTTTTAGTGCCATTTTTCTTTTCTTTTTTTCTTGAGGAAAAAACACTCCTAAGTGGTCTAAAATGCCACTTAAGAAGTATGAGGGTTAAAACCAGACCAAAACCATTGCAAAACCTCACTCGTGATCTGCAAGTCATTCAGAATCTACACACAAACACCAAGCTCTGGAACAGAAGAACTGGATCTGCTTGTTGGAAGTCCAGAGCGGATACAAAATATGTGTTGAAGGTTACCTTGCTCTACTGGGGTGTGTGTGTGTGTGCGCACAGCTTGCTCAGGGATAGTCATATCCTAAACAGAGTTCTCCTGTGGAGAACAGCTTTTATCCAAGTGGGGAATATTTTTTTTTAATTTCTTAAATATTTTTTTATTAACCAAATTGAGACATACAGTTCCATGTAATCAGTTTCCTGTGTGGTTTGCCATTAACCTTTTTGCAGTACAGAATTGTATGTTTATAAAACAGTCAGGGTAGCTTAGAAAATTTAAAATCAATGCTTGCGTCTTTCACTTTTATACTCTATCTGGAAGTTAGAAAATATTTCTGTTGAAGTCTCTACTATTTCCTCTTTTTATGCTGGCTTCTGTTCTGCAGAAAAAATACCTTGTCAAGGGACAGCAATATTGCAAACAGGAAAAAATATTGCAAGAATATGTCTTTCATTGCTACTTCATGGCATTGAAATACTTGTACAGGTTCCTTTCCAGTGTGGTTTTTTGGTTTGTGTTTTTTTCTTTTTTTTTTCCCCCCAAAGCTGTAAAGGATAACCCCTTTGACAACTAACTCCTTCATGCCTCTGAAAAACGCTTAGCAACAGATGTTTTGAAATTCCACAGCGGTGCATGAGGCTGCTAAGTTACAATATGTCTGCAGAAAGGCAGCGATTTATTACAGGGAGCAACTAACGTCGTAGCCTCATCGCTGCAGAAAACCATCTAGGAACGGGCATACGCATTTTGGCGAATCATGTAAACCCCCTGTTAAACTGTAAATGCATTTTCTTTGTCACTTAGTGCGATGAATTAATTGATAGCGCGTGGTAAATGAAGAACCTCTTTGAGCTCGCTGAAACGAGGCAGACGAGTTAAAATAACTTTGTCTGCTAATCCAAGGAAGTGCTCTGGTGGGTTGAACAGTGCCTCGTGTCGCGTTAAATCCGCCTTGGCGCTGTGTCCTAGCAGCGGGAGCGGGTCCCGTGGGAGCGGCGCAGAGGCGGCCGCCGCGGCTCCAGCAGGTGGCAGCATGGCTCCGCGCTT
>NW_010254472.1:0-45700 GCF_000690775.1 Eurypyga helias
GAAAGGCAGTGTTGCCTGAGCTTTCCCTTCAATCTTCAACGCAAACACCTATTGCAAAACGGTGCCGATACAAATGAAACAGTCAAGGACTTCTAAATCGCTTTAACATAAGTCTCCCTAATGCTTGATGGTAGTTTATCGAGGGCATTTCTCATGAGACACCTGTAACCTTCCAAATTGATTAACTTGGGCATGTTAACATCATTCATCATCCCCCACCCCCCCCCGAGTGATAGAAATATTCAATCAAAGCAAGTGTAATTAAGAGCGTGGGATGGAAGGGACCTCTGAACAATAATTACCAAATACTCGTTTCAGCTTAAACAATATATACCTGTTTTAGGGCCAAAAAATACAGAATAGTTTTCAGATCTGATCGGTTTCTAGCACTCCATCGTTGTCTTTCAGCTCCAAGCGACCCCCTTTTTTATGAATGGTAGGATTTGCTCAATTGAAGAGACGGGTCTGTTCTCTGTTTCTTCTTAAAGTCTGTGGGCTAGAGGGTGCTGCTGAGCACTTGAGTAATCTTCCTGACAATGCGGAGAAGACAGACTTTTTCGAAAGGTGTGGTTTGAGCTTGTTTAAGCTTCTGTTCGAGAACTGCAGTGCACAAAAGCACGATAATCAGATGACTTCTAATTTAAACAAAATTGCGCTTGTGTATCAGTTTTACTGCATAGGCTAGAATGAAAAATGTGAACTTCAAACTAAATATTGCCAAGTACCTCACACTTGTAGTAGGCAGGATATCTTTTGAAGGTATATTTAATGGCTTTTCAGCAACTTTAGACTTTTATTTTGTATGAACCATCTATTTGAATACATTGCTCCTCATCAAAATTAGATAACTTCCAAAGGCTCTAGAAATTTAAATTCTTCTTGTGCTACTTCTTTACCTTTTTCAGAGCTGCCTTTATAGCATCTCAGCAGCTGAATAAAGACTTGCCAGCTACATCAGCTTTTATCTGTGTTTATCTTCGCATCTTTTTAACCACACATTATCTACTAAATATACTCCTAAAGCCATCTTTGTCTCTGGCAATGTAGAAGAAGCTATTTCCAGTACACCTGAGAGAGCTCTGCCTTTAACAGAAATAACGGTCTTATTTAGAGTGAGAGGTTATTAAAAGGTTTGGAGCCATTCCTAGCATAGCATCAACATGCTCACCAGCTGCTTGGGGATCTTGGAGTGCACGCAACCATGCTTGAACCTGCCAGAGGGGACAACCTGAGGGGTGTTTTCTTCTCCCCTCAAAAGTACTGTTTTGGCAGTTGGTTCAAGCAAGGTTGCACAGATACTTCATTTCAAACTGGTGAAGGGGAGGGGAAAAAGAGTTATATTTGATGTTACTTTGTGTCTTGAGTAGCACCAGGAAGCTTAAATAGTCTATTCCACCCTTTTCATACTTAGGTCACTCGAATCTTCAGTTCCCGAAACTTTTGATCTTTCCATTTGGTGGAAATAGAAGCATAACTTCTTACTAGAAGATACTATTGTATCTCTAAACAAGAAGCTACTGCTTCTCACTTAGTGTGTACTACAGTAAGAAGCCATCTGCACTAATTATTGTTCTAAACCTTTCAATTTTATTACCTCATTGAAGTGTCTGAGACTTCCACCTGTAGTGGTCACATTAGTTTCAGTCCACATTTGTCCTAGGCGAGCTGTACGCATATGTAATAGGGATGTAGTAGATTGATCCACTCACTTAAAATTGTGGATGTCCTGCAGTCCCATAGTTCTGCAGCCTCATGTGAGGAGTGCTGGGCTGGGTGAACGGGAGCAGCCCTTTCAGGCTCTCGACACTGGTGAATGTTTCTCACCCCTGTGTCTGGCAACACACGTTGCTGCTGTGACCTTCCTTCATCTCAGTAAAACCACCAAGAATTTGCTGTGGGAATTGGCCCAGTCTCCTGGCTCGTTGTTGCTCCTGTGGCACAGGAGTGAAGCAGACATATGCTGGTATTGCTTCATGCTGTATATGATTTAAAGGGACTGATGTTGCTTTCCCCAGTTGTCATCGTCCTGCCACCCTCACAAAGCCTTGTAAAATTCCCTGTATGACACTCCCCATACTGCTCTTTTGGGGATTCAGGTATGGAATTCTCTGTGCTTCAACTTCCTTGCTCTTGAGCATGTTACATGGTTTTGGTATGAGTCTTGTTACCGCTTTAGCTGTTCTGCAGAGTCCTTATTTTCATACCTCTCTGTCCCTAGAGCAAATGCTAACTTCTCAGTGTACAGCTTGTTTTAATGTTGCTTCTAGCAAAAATGAATAAAATATCACTGGGTGTCTTCCTGCCTCAATTTCTGTTCCACTTCTGAGCAGTCAGGATCTCTAAGAGTTTCATTCCCTGTTCTGTATATAGCTTCCGAATGAAATCTCTCCAAGTCTCGCTGCTTTGCAGCCAAATTCTTTCTTTCTTTTTTTTTTTTTCCCCCCAGATAGCCTGGGGATGTTGCAGATTCTACCTACATTGGCTTCCCCACACTTGTGTTGGAGGGGGAGGAAGTAAATACTGTGTGGGTGGTGGGGAGGCAGAAGTTGCCTACTTCTGTCTTTTTTGCATGGTGTGTGACGTGATAAAAACTTATGAAGAGGGGAAGATCCTGGAAATATCTTAAAACAAAAGCTTTTGCTGTGCTCAGATCCATCTTTACACCTGCTCTTCCCTGATCTGTTGCGCAGTGTAGGAGCTGAGTTATAAAACTTGAAATAAATGTTAATGCCAGTCATGCTGACTGCAGGCTGTGCAAACTGGCCTGTGAATTAGGATGGGAATTGACTTGTGCTCAAATTGGCTTCTGGTTTATGGCTGGGTTAAAAAAAAAAAAAAATCTAAGCCTGGAACATAATCAGGATGTTAATGTGGAGTTTAAATAGATCACGAGAGTAAAGGAAATAGGAAAACAGTAAAACCCAAGCCAAAACTGAGTTGTTATACCGACATGATGCATGCAAGGGAATTCCTCCTGAGCCCTAAATGCTGGCCATGACTGGTAACTGTGTAGTCTGAAATAGCAGGTAAGAGCTGCTACATATATTCTGCATGGCAGCAGATGGGACTCATGGATTTACTAATATATTGTGTCCATGACCACACATTCAAAACAATGTGTGAGGTGTGTGTTTTATAGCCCTTGCATGTCTCCCTCCTCCCTAGGTCCCTTAAAATCAGAAGTCAAGCAAAAGCAGTTTCTTGAGTAGTTCTGACTTTGGGAATACCTCTGTTATTTTTGGGGAAGGGGCAGGTGGAATTTGAATCTGTGAGGGGTTAGTGGAAACCTTACTGGTCAGCTTGAATATGTTACATGGAGGGCCACATGGCTATTGCAAAACTGAAAGGATGCACCAATCCAAAGGACTGAAAAATCTCTATATTTTTTTAAAAATACTTTTTAAAAGCCCTACTATTTCTGGAACTTTCCTCAGTTCTGGGAATTTTAGGTGCTGAAAGAGTCACATGGCAGAAATGTGTCTTAACAGTTGTCAGTTAGACACAAGAACTTTTTAAAAGATCTCCAAGAATGGAAATAGCTTTGGGAAGGATTAGATGTTGTATTACCTTTGTGGGCTTTTCAAAGTCTTCACAAAAATTCAGCAAGAAAACCAAGCTGCTTGATTTTTCCTACAGAAAACCAAGGGGTCAGAAAATCCCTATACAGCGTTGTGTAACTTTCTTGTCATACACAGTGCAGGGCAGGTGTATTTGCTGATGGATTCGTATATAAACTTTTTGTTTTCATGTGTAAAATCTGACTCTTTCTTGGAAGATACAGCTTTAAAAAGGGTGACTTCTGTGGGTAATGTGTGGGTGCAGAGAACAGGAAGGTGACAATGCAGGGTTATTAGATATCTTGTAACACGTTTTAATATGGCTTGGGCTCTTAAATGAAAGATTCTGGGAGAGCCCTTGCAGCTATTGCATCACTTGCCAAAAATAGCATCTTTACTGCATAAGGCAGCCTGTCTGCAGTGTGGATAGGCTTGAGAAATTAGTGCTTCTTGTGAATGATGTTCAGTCATTTTTATTTCTCAGCTAAGCAGGTTTTAGTCTAAATTTTGTGACGGAATGAAGTAAAAGGTTTTATTTTTTGTCTGGGGGTGGTGTGAGTTTGAAAATAGCAGTGTCCACAGTTCTGTCTGCAGCATGATTCTGAATTTTTTTTTATTTTATTCTACTGAAATTGCAGTTTAAAGACACTGATAAATATGTTCTTATATTGTAATTGTCTGGGGAAGGGCAGAAAAAGATTTGCTTTTTGCAGCATGAGGTAGTCTATTATTCTCATCAATCCCTCAAAATTTAGGAGTTTTTTTTAATTGCAGTTATACAATACAATAAAAGTATAATGCTAGTCTATATTCTTACCAAAACAAACCCACAAAACCCAAATCCCTTCCCTTGAAAATAGAACCTATGCTCTACAGTGGGTTTTTTCCCTTCTTTTATTCTGAAATCTTAGTCAAGGCGTACCAGCAAGGGAGTGTGTTTGTATTCCAGTGGTGTTGCTGAACCAGACAGGTCTGCAGCACAGCATTTTATTTTTAGACTCTAGGTTGCCATTTTTATCCTGTAAAAAAATATTCATCAGCGTCTAGGTGACAGGCCATCAGTTTTTATAAATGTGTCGGAGCACGTTTTTTCCACCTCTGTCTCTCAGCTTCTCCTTTTATGTCCTGCTGTATACATTTCTTTTTTTGGGGAAAAGGGCGGGGGGGGGACGACAAGGTGTGGATTTTAATTCATGCATTAGATTTTTCAATTCACAGATCTTTAGCGTCACACGCTTCATTCATCTTCTGTACTCGGCTGCTTACGCAGCTTTGCTTATTGTCTGCAATGGGTGAACCGTTCTGGTGCATGGAGCTGAAGACACAGGCAGGGGCGAAACGGGTTTGCTGCTGGACTGATTGCCTCAGCTGCCCTCTTCCTCTGCTTGCCCCTGGAATACCCTGATGTGGTAGTGCTGTTGAGAAATAGTTTCATGTATGATTTCAGGGTACTTGTCAAGTATAAAATTACTTCCTGGAGAAGCTATTGAAGATCTCTTTGCAATAAATTTATATAGGTCAGCTGACTTCTAAAAATAGAAGTGGGGAGATTTCTTCTGGCCTGGGATATTGAGAGGTGGCCAGGGCATGGCAGTAGGGGCTCCAAGCAGACAGGTCTTAGTAGTAACTC
The DNA here is from genome assembly GCF_000690775.1 of Eurypyga helias. NCBI lineage: Eukaryota > Metazoa > Chordata > Aves > Eurypygiformes > Eurypygidae > Eurypyga > Eurypyga helias. Next base: position 5,188 of record NW_010254472.1, read on the forward strand.
TTGCAAAGCCTGAATCTATAGCACAAACTTCTCTTCATGGCAGGAGTGCCATATGTTACAGTTGCTTTCTAAGGTGCTGGACTTCTGTATCTCCATAGTGTACGTCCCCTATAGATGTATGGAAAGCCTGAGGTTTTCATAGAGTTGCTCCTTGAGTCCTTGAAGAGCCATGTAGGTTGGCAGGGAACTCATTGTGGACTGCTGTCACCAGAGGAATTGGAGCTGCTGCTGGCCCCTTCCTTTTTCCCCTGAACTCAAACATTGGGATCTTGCTGAGGCAGTGATAGGAGCTTGCTTTTGTGTGACCCTTAGCTGCTTTTGTTGGTGTTGGGGAAGAGTTGTTGCTTGTGGAAGGTGGCAACCAGAAGCAGCTTGCTGCTGGAGCTGAGTTAGCTCACGGCCCAAGAGGACCCGCCTAGGAGGGCGATGGGTCATGTAACAGTCTAGCTGCATACTCAGGTTTTCCCTGAATGATGGGAAACGTAGCATCTCAAATGCTAAAAGAGGACTGAGAGAAATAAGTGGAAATGGCGTAAATACTCTATTGGTAGTTGAAGGTCTGAGTCAACTCTGTCCTGATTAGTTTTATTTATAAATTTAAAAGCGTTTGAAGTCTTGAGAGCACTAGTACCCAAGATGGCTTGTTGGGACAGGGCCTGACTTCAGTGTTAGAAGAATGGTGGGTATTCACAAATGTAAGAACAATAAAATTATTTTGATGCCTGGTTACTGATACTTTTTGGATTAAAAGTAGAAATTCAGTATGCTTAGACTGCATATATGCATGTGTTAAGCCTTCTTTAAGGGGGAAAATGGATTAGATTTTGATCTTATTTGGAGAGGCACTGTAGGTTGAGACCTTCCTAAGAAGGGTTCTCTGGTACAGTTGTGCACCTTTTGTGTATGGGAATATAATATACTGAGCACGTGGTGTGACTTAACTAGTAACCTCCTTAAGTGTATATAATTAAAAAGTAACTTATCAAAGACACACTTTGAGTTATATTTCTGCAGCAGGAAATAGTGTAACACTATGCCTTTCTCAAGGTTAAAACTTGGTTTTCCTTCTGCACAGATGGGTAGCTGTCCTGATTTATAACATTCCTTCCTTATTTTTGCATATTAGGGCTTGTAAACCCTAGGAAAGTGGCCTTGTGGAAAAAAAGTACAGTGGTGGGTGGATGCCAGAAGAAATTAAGTAACCCCTGTATTTCATTTTTTTAATCTGTTTTGACTGTGATGAGTTAGAAACCACATTTTAAATAAGAGGTTAAGGGTTGGAGGCTGGACCTAAAATGGTTTACTATTGTGAAGGGTATTGTTATCCAGGTTGGCTAAATCTTACAGAAGAGAAGACGTAAGGCAGAAACCTGCTAGTGGCTGCATGAAGTGAGCACAGGCCTGGCGTAGCTGGTCTGAGCCAGAGCGAAAAGGCCTGTCCACACATGAGGCTGCTCCTGTGCAACCTCACACGTGCCTTCCGCAGGAAGGTGCAATGGTGGCCAAGTTGACCCGTGCAGAGCTAGGTTAGATAGTAAGCCCTGTTCTGTCAAGAATAATACTGAGGAGCACCATGCGGGTACGTGGTTCCAACACAGCCAGCCTGTGCCCAACTGGAGTATTGGTACCAGTTTGGCAGGAAGCAGGGTGAACCCAGCCTGGCTCCCACCTGTGGCTGTGTGGGCTATCCGCTTTCCTTCCCAGGGGCTGTGCTGCAAGGAGGTTTGTCGCTTGGATGCAGTGCTGTGTGAGTCCAAGGCATTCCTCAGCTCTCTGTGAGACTGAAAGGCTCCATATGGAGACACCCAGTGATTCGGTGGGAGATGATGTGGGTCTGGATGGGCTCATAAGCTGAAAGCAGCCAGGCTGTTATGTGAGGATATGCCAGTGAGACCATTTGCCTGTCTTTCCCAGAGAAAGTTTTATCTTGGGCACAGTGGTCATTGTTGCAGACTTACAGGCTGTAAATTTTTATTGTCTTTGGCACAAGTCAGGGTGCTGATCAGGGTGGTGTAGAAATGTCCAACTAGTTCTGCGGCTTGGGGTTCATTGGATCAGGAAGCTAAGAAGAAAAATCAAGTTTCTACAGGGTCAGGTTTCTTAGTCTTTCTGTGCTTTCCAGTTTGCCCTTTTTTGGTGTATTGTTGACACACTGAAATGCTACTGTAACTTGCATTCAGAATGAAGATTTTAATTCTGGAGATTGGGAAGGAGTGTAATTTATCTAATAGATGGAATAGGTTTAGATAACTTTGGTATTTTTAAATATGCTTAATTTTTTAATTTGCTTGCTACCTGCAAACCTGTAGAACAGTGAGACTGATAGACATTCAGGCAACCCTTCAATGGGAGAAGCTAATTTTACAAATTTTTATATATCCTTTAGATTTACCTGGTCAATAAATACATAAAATAACTTGAAAATCTGCAACTTCAATTTAAAGGACAGAGAATGTTAAGTGAAGTGATCAATGTCATTGCTTACTATGACCAGGACATGCTGGAGAAAGCGCCAAATTCTAAATTAGGAGATCTGTTTCAAAAAATAACAGGAGATGATACTGTCCCATATGTAGCTTCCTGTTACAGTATCTATTAGATGCTGAAAGTTTATATGGATTAAAAAAAAATATACTGTAAAAGATCTTGATAGCTTTTTCTCCTGTGAATTTGTCCAAAATCATAGAATCGACTGGTTTGGGTTGGAAGGGACCTTAAAGACCATCTAGTTCCAACCCCCCTGCCATGGGCAGGGACACCTTCCACTAGACCAGGTTGCTCAAAGCCTCATCTAGCCTGGCCCTGAACACTTCCAGGGATGGGGCATCCACAGCTTCTCTGGGCAACCTTTTCCAGTGCTTCACCACCCTCCCTGTGAAGAACTTCCTGATATCCAATCTAAATCTACCCACTTTCAGATTAAAGCCATCACACCTTGTCCTGTTGCTACATGCCCTTGTAAAAAGTCCTCGTCCAGCTTCCTTGTAGGCCCTGATCAGGTATTGGAAGGTGCTATAAGGTCTCCCCGGAGCCTTTTCTCCAGGCTGAACAAGCCCAACTCTCTCAGCCTGTCCCCATAGCAGAGGTGCTCCAGCCCTCTGAGCATCTTCGTGGCCTCCTCTGGACTTGCTCCAACCGCTATTATCTCCTTCTTATGTTGAGGGCCCCACAGCTGGATGCAGTACTCCAGGTGGGGTCTCACAAGAGAGGGGCAGAGGGGTGAATCCCCTCCCTTGACCTGATGGCCATGCTGCTCTGCATAGAGGTCAGGATACAGTTGGCTTTCTGGGCTGCCAGTGTACACTACCGGCTGATGTCATTTTTCATCCACCAGTACCCTAAGTCCTTCTCCTCAGAGCTGCTCTCTATCCATTCTCTGCCCAGCCTGTACTTGTATTTGGGATTGCCCTGACCCAGGTGCAGGACCTTGCGCTTGGCATTATTCAACTCTCCAGACTGTCAGGATCCCTCTGGATGGCATCCTTTCCCTCCAGTATGTAACTGCTCCACACAGCTTGGTGTCGTTGGCAGACTTGCTGAGGGTCCATTCAATGCTACTGTCCACATCGCTTGATAAAGATGTGGAAGAGCACTGGTCCCAGTACCAACCCTTGAGGAATGCAAGTTGTCACTGGTGTCCACTCAGACATCGAGCCATTGACCACATCTCTTTGAGTGGGACCATCTAGCCAATTCCTTATCCAAAATTACCACCTGTAGTCCACTAAATTGCAGAGTTGCAAGCTGGAGACAGGAAGAGTATCCTGGAAAGGTATCATGATGTGCTTGGCTGCTGCTTATATTCTCCCCTCAGTACCTATTACTGACCACTGTCAAAGCCTAAATTTTGGGTTAGCTGGGTCGCTGTTCTGAGCTGGGAGGTCTGTTCTTGTGATAACTGTTACATTATGAGAGAGCTTGTCTACGCTATGTTTTTTTCCCCTCACTTCCAATATAGCTAGTTGGATACGTGCAAACAGATGACAGGATCTTTTTAATAAGTTACATGTGGGTTTTTTTTTCCAAATGGTGATGCATTGTTACATGTGTTTTTTTTTTTCCAAATGGTGATGCATTGGGATATGTCATACCCATACAAAATAATGTATTATACTTGAAACGTACCCAAACCTTCATTTAAAGATTCCTTCATGACTTTGATTTGTGTAGGTCTAAGTAGTTCAGGTCCTAGACATGAAGTGGTGAAAAGTCAACCAATGTTTCAAAGGTGTAGAGAAAAGGTTGTATTTAGCACTTCATTCTGAGGTCTCTTGACACGTTCAGCAAAAAATTATGGAACTTCATGACCACGGTCTAATCTTAAAAAGCTGTTACAAGGTGTGGTTGCTTCTTCTCATGCCCCAAATGGTTTTTGAGACTGGTGTCTGGTGTGAATATGGAGGAGCTTGAGTAAGAGGATTTGGGTTATTGCCAGCACAATAACTCTCAATTAGCAGTAACTCCGGAATAACAGTAACTTCCCAGTTCAGATCCTCATCCTGAAACCAGTCTCTGTTCTGTTAGGACTACTGTGCATTAGTCTCTCATATCACTTTTGTCTCGTATCTCTAGCTGCAGGTAGCCTCTCTTTCCTGAAGAGATGGGCAAAGACACTGTGGAAGTCAAACTGCGTGTTGAGCTGGGGAGGGGGGAAAAGAATTTCTCTGATGTCCTCTGACAACCCGAGGAAGCCTAGAAGTATGTGATTAGTAGAATGTATCTAAAAGAATCAATAAGTGACAGTCAGGCTTATTTTGTTTCCCAATTTCCTTCTGATCCATTGAATGGATAGCAATGAACAGATTCTTGTTGCGAGTTGGTAGTTCTGTTTCCAGAGTTATGTCTGGTGTGTCCTACACAGCTGTCGCGCATCTCAGAGCTCCTCTGGCAGGTCAAGTTCCTTACCCTTACTGTGCTCTTCAGTCTGATTTTCGCCCCCCCCTTGAGAGAGCCTAATTTCTAGTCTTAATTGTGACCAATTTATATTTTCATACCAATGTTAACCTGAGGTTTTCTGGTGCTTACACTACATGAACTCATGAAGAACAAACAAAAAAACCCTCTTTTGAACTCTATCTCCCAGAACAGGTAACTCTTAATCTTAGGAGTCCTTTTACTTGCAGCTGTTCTCATTTAAATTACTTAATGTATTATTGCCTTCTATTACTGTGGGAAGCACCTCAGTGGATGCAATCAGGTTATATAAGTTGTCTTTATAGCTGTATCGCAATGGCAGTTTATAGTCCGTTTGATACTCAGCCACTGCACCCCGGGTACCTTTCTTCTGATGCTTACAGTGGTCACCTCAGTTCTAGCAAAGTTAGTGTCAAGACACACACTTGAGATCTGATACCACAATATGTTGGTTTTATTACTCTGGTCTATAAAACCATCTAATTCTTTGCGGTATGACACTGTGAGCTTTTCAGTAGCTAGGTTGTCTGTAAAGTTCATAAAGCATTCCCTTCTTTGCACGGTGGTCAGCAGTATCCAGTGTTGAATAGGATTTTGGTCAGTCCCTGAGGAGTGTAACTAGCAGTTTGTTTTCATCCTGATAAAATTCCATTGTTTTGGTCTGAACTGTTGTAGGTATCTCCCCAGGCAACTCCTGACAATATTCTAAGATTATGTTTGGCCCCAGTCACCTTCACAGTCGTAGTATCTTATGGTCATCATACAGAATGATATTCTTTTGCCTCATGAGTCTGGAGCATTATTCTTATCTAAACACAGCACACTTCAAAAAAAAGTTTGGTGCAGTTTACTTTATGATTAAAAATGTATCTAGCACTGCATTTTATCCCAATCTCCTCTTTTTCCTGTGCTTGTGATTATTCTGAGGCCTTGCATAGCTTTGACTTGAAATGAATATGCCCATAGTTTGCCAAGATGACTTGTTATCCTCTTGTATTCCTAGGTGTTAGTTTTTTTGCTGTGTCACTGACTTGAATTTATTTTTCTGCCTCTTACATTATATATTTGAGAGGGGAAAAAAATTCTCAAATTTCTTCTAGAGACTTCTTATATAGAACATTCTTTCAGCTTTGCATTCTCCAAACCCAAAGGCTCTTCTATTGGCTGCTTAGTTCCTTCTCAGAAAAGCAGCTGATCTATGCATGTTTCCTGTGGCAATAGAAGCCTTCAGATGGTGCCTGTTGTGAGCTATCTCATCTTCAAAGTTTTCCTGTTGTATTCACCCTCTCCTAGAGGCAGGAAGAACTAGAATGGTGTTTTGAAGGATCTCCATGCATGTGCTTTCTTGGCCTGGTCATGCTTGCAGTGGCAGACGGTGCCTGTCACGTATTTCACAGTGATGAACAAACAAGAGCATGTGTTTTGCTGAATATTAATACTGTGCAATACCTCTTATGGTAGTGTGATACTGAGCATGAGGCACCTATAGCTTTTGCATATACCTAACTCAAGTGAACCAGACTTGAACAGATGGTCTGAACAACTTCCTTGCTATGGCAGAAGTTGAGTTTGGAGTACTCTTGAGTTCACCTGGTGTTTTCTGGATCAAAAGCCTTCAAAGCAGCCAAGTTCTTAAATTTGTTACAGGATGGGGTAGGGGCTTCTGAACGTAAAGTCCCCTTCTCCTCCCAGACTCCCATATCCATAACATAACAGCCTGTGACCAGCAGGAGAAGACCTCGTGGCAATGATCGTGTAAACGAAGGCCACCCTGGAACTGGGAGAGCTCACACAGAGGTAGTTGGCACCGATATTGCATAAGCATTGCCCGTGACTTTCATGAACTCCTTTGTATGGTTTTCTCGTTGGAATTTCTAGATTACTTCTAGCTCTCAAGTCTAAAGAAATCTTGAGTGCACTGCCCAAACCCCCTCTCTTTCTGTAGTTCTGGATGAAATGGGAACTTGTCAGTGCTGCGATATTTATAGAATATTTTTCTACCCACAGTCGTAGCTCCTAGACACAAGCTGTTACCAAGTAAGTGTTTGGTTCTGGGAATTGAATCTTTTCCTGTAGCTTCTCTTTTCAAAGCCTGACCATTAGGTGTTGGCTCCCTTGTGAAGGGAAAAAAAAACCCCAAACCAAAACAACACCTTTAGGTGATAAAAATATACAGAATTTCTAGGATTTTAGCTGGGGTACATACGATCTTTCTGATGAGACTTCCTATTTCTGCAAGTTAAATTAAGAGTAGAAGTGAAGTTTGTCTTATTTTTGCACCGAGTTTTCTGTTTGTATTTAATAAAAATGCAGGGAGTTACTGCTGTCTTATTAACTTGCAGCCGACATGCTTATCTTCTTTGTTCTTCGTTAAATATGAGCTGGCATGTGTTAGACTGCGTTAGCGTTCGCTCTTTGGGACTTCAGTGGTTTCTAAATTTGGCATTGCAAAGCCGGTGCCCTGTTTGCTTGAATCAATTGGGGCTGCTATTTTTAGCAACAAAAGGGAATTGAAATAGCAATTTTCTTTCCATGTAATAGATCCCCAAGAGGAATACTGATGCAAGCTCTCTGTCATCCCATATTTTCCCCCTCCCCAAAAGCACTCAGACGAAAGGCAGCTGTCACGGTTTGCGGCTGCATTAATCTTTAATCAATCGAGTGTTTTCTGCATTCAGGTGTTCAGGGAAAAAAAGGGTCACGATGAAGATCTGCCTAGAATAACTAAGCACTTGTGCATGGTCTGTGCAGTTAGAATCTGTGGGTAATGGCAGGGATAGACAGAGCAGCTAAAAATAGTATTTGCTTCCAGTGTTTCTCCAGTCTATTTTTGATGCTTGATTTTGATAAGGTTGATTGGGCTCTTACTAAAAATAGCTGTTCCTGGCAAGCTGAGGACAAAAAGTAGAATATTTTTAACCAGCACAGACTGAAGTACTTTTGTTGGCTAGAGATAATCTAGAAGCTTGGTATTGGTCAAATGCCAGTGATTTATATAAATCTGTAATAAATGAAGCACTGCTTGATGCCAAGCAGGGATAGTCTTTTCTCCCCTTGCCAGCTCTTGTTTTCCCCAGGAGCTGTCACATTCTTAATATAGCTTTCGTGTTTCGTAGCAGAAGAATCTCGAGTCTTCAGTTATTTGTGTTGTACTTTAAACCTACGCTAAGGTTAGCTGTGCTATGAAGTTTCTCCCAACTGTATTGCTTTAAAAAGACACACTAGGTTCCTAGTTTATTCTTTGTGCTGATGCCTGCTACAGCTGGGTGCTGTGCCGTGACAGACCCTCGCTCGTGTCTGGAGTCAGTCTTGCAGACCAGGGATGGCTCTTCTGTGTGAGTGGAGGATGTAGCTGAGAGACTAGCTCTGCAGTGGCCATTTTGACAACAAATTTAAATGCCTCTCAGTGGATCAGAAACGTAGTTGAGCTGCCCTTTTGAGATCTATTTGTTAGCTTAATTTTTTGGCAGGAAGAGTATAGATATTCCCAGATTGCTGGACCCACATCTTTCTAGGGAGAATAACATTGTTAGTGGCTTGAGTTCTCCTTCCTAGGTAATGACATGCATGAGTGCATCTGCAGTACTTTGAAGGATTGCTTAAAACCTCACAGTTTTTGTAATGAAAACAGGAAAATGGCTGAACTGAAACGAATTTGTAGTTTGAAAAGGCTAGTAGAGAACATGCATAATAGTTGTTAGCTTCATTGTGCAGGTGGTCAAATCAACAAGGAGTATGTCTGGTTCTGTTAGCTACAAGCAACGTGGATAAAAGTATTCCATGCTTTATCTCCATTAGGCATCTCAAAAGCTTATTTTGCTGTGGAAAACATGTATTTATATCTGAAGGCAGACTTGATCTCTTTAAGCTTTGTCTTCACTGTAGTCTAACCTTGAATTGGGGAGTCATGAATGTATAATTTTGTTTCAGCATGATTGCTCTGCAGAACTGCGGTAGAATTTTCTGTGCTTGCCGTTGCTCCCTCTCCCTGTGTCAACACTGGTCCTTCCTCCTGTTGTGAGATGAGATGATTTCTACATGCCTCCCTCATGCTTTCCTGCACAGCTCTTTGCGTGCGTTTTAAGATGTCCTGGCTGCATAGGAAGCAGATAAAATATGTTCTTTCTGAGCTCTGAATATTCATTTTATGCACAAAACAGATTATTGTGGTCTGCTGGGTGCTGCTTCTGTCTGGCTGTCTCCTCTTCAACTGCAGGTAACGTTTATTCAGTATACCTCTTAAGAGGTGATGGATGCTTTCTAGGTGGCCTCTTATTTGGACGGGCAGTGGCTGTTACTTCTGTTGTGGTTTAACTCCGGCTAGCAAAATACCACGAAGCCGCTCTCTTAAATCCCCCTCCCCTCCTCCAGTGGAGGGGACGAATTGGAGGAAAAAGAAATAAGGAAGCTCGTAAAATTGAGATAAGAACTATTTACTAATTAAATCTAAATTCATATATACAGGTACTACTAATAATAAATGATTAAAGCAACATAAAATAAAACATGTGATACAATATGATACAATTCCCCACCACCCACTGACCGATGCACAACAGGTGCTGAGCAGTGGGAGTCAGACCCAGAGAGCCCGAGAGCTGCAGCCCGAGAGCGATCGCAGGCCGAGGGCCGCAGGCCGAGAGCCGGAGCCCAAGCGCTGCCGCGGCCCGAACGAACCCTCTCAGCGATAGCAGCCCGGGAAAGCTAAACAAACCCACCAACTCCCTCACAAACCAGCCAGCACAGGAGTTAGCGAAGCAGCTAACGCAGGAGTCAGGGTGAGGATTAGCAGGCGTACGGGAGTGAACCGGAGAGAGTCAGGGAGGAAGAGTAATGGCTCCCAGACCCCCTCCTCGTCTCTTACAGGCAGAAAGAACATGTGAGCTCCCCACACTATTGGTGGTACCTTATGCTGTGCATGTTTAGCCATGGGCTGTGGGATTTCTGAAGGATGCAGTTGCTATTGGAAGCATTTGCATATTCACCGTCTCTAAGCCTTCTGGAGAGGGGAACACATTTTTAGCCCCTAAAGTCATGTACCTCCACACATGTTCATCTTCAAGACTAAAGGCAGTGGCTGGTTGCACAATGTGTTTGGTAGGCTTGGTCCCTATGGCTTCTTTAATAGGAAAGCTGTTCCATTTTAGTGCAAGACTACTCACGGAAGGCTGAGTTCATTTAACTTTGCCCTGTGTTTTTCAAGGGTAGCCTTGAGTTGGATACTGGACAGGAAATAATGCTTATGAACTGCATCATATATGTTATGTATGTGACAAAAGCTGTGAAACACATCATGTGAAACATTGTTGAGGGAGGTGATTCTCCCCCTCTACTCTGCTCTTGTGAGACCCCAACTGCAGTACTGTGTCCAGCTCTGGGGCCCTCAACGTAGGAATGATATCAACAGATTGGAGCGAGTCCAGAGGAGGCCATGAAGATGCTCAGAGGGCTGGAGTACCTCTGCTATGGGGACAGGCTGAGAGAGTTGGGCTTGTTCAGCCTGGAGAAGAGAAGGCTCCGGGGAGACCTTATAGCCCCTTCCAGTACCTGAAGGGGCTACAAGGAAGCTGGGGGGACTTTTTACAAGGGCCTATAGGGACAGGACAAGGGGTAATGGGTACAAATTGAAAGTGGGGAGGTTTAGGTTGGAAACCAAGAGAAATTTTTCAGGGAGAGGGTGGTGAGGCACTGGAACAGGTTGCCCAGAGAAGCTGTGGATGCCCCATCCCTGGAAGTGTTCAAGGTCAGGCTGGATGAGGCTTTGAGCAACCTGGTCTAGTGGAAGGTGTCCCTGCCCATGGCAGGGGGGTTGGAGCTAGATGGTCTTTAAGGTCTCTTCCAACCCAAACCATTCTGTGATTTTACGATTAGGAGGAAAAATAGCTAGGTGTTATTAAGGCTTAGGGAATTAGTGAGTTGCATGTATCGATAACTAGTCCAGTAGTAGCAGCTGTGGTGGGTTCCTGTGTAGCTGTATCTTAAATAGAATAAATCATTGTAGGAGGTCCAAAGTGTATAAATAAACTCAAAGCAAGAGTTGCAAAGTGACACCACCCCACTTTCCTCTATCCCCATGCCAAAACTCTGGCATAGTCTTTACAGCAAAGATTCTATACTGTCCTAAGGTGGAGGTTTGGTGGTTTATGGGAATGATTACATGATGTGTTAAGGATAATACTGTAATTAAAAATTAACTGCTGATCTGAGCTCCTATGCAGATGATTTACATATGTGCAATGGCAGTTGAAAGATCTACGAAACTGGGAAGAGTGGCTGCCACGCCAGAAGTCTGTGCTGCCATCCAGTGTGACCTGAACAGGCTGGAGAGCTGGGCAGGGAGAAATATCATGCCATTCAGTAAGGGCAAATGTGAATTACTGCATCTGGGGAAGAACAACCCCATGGATCAGTACAGGCTGGGGGCTGTTCTCTTGGAGGGCAGCTCTGGGGAAAAGGACCTTGGAGTTCTAGACGACAGCAGGATGACCATGAGCCAACAGTGTGCCCTCATGGCCAAGAAGGCCAATGGCATCCTGGGATGCATTAAGAAGTGTGTAGCCAGCAGGTTGAGGGAAGTTTATCCTCCCCCTCTACTCTGCGCTGGTGAGGCCTCACCTGGAGTGCTGTGTCCAGCTCTGGGCTCCTCAGCTCAAGAAGGACAAGGAACTACTGGAGAGGGTCCAGCACAGGGCCACTAAGATGATCAGGGGCCTGGAGCCCCTTCCATCTGAGGAAAGGCTGAGAGAGCTGGGTCTGTTTAGCTTGGAGAAGAGGAGGCTGAGGGGGCATCTTATCATTGCTCATAAATATCTTAAGGGTGGGTGTCAGGAGGATGGGGCCAGGCTCTTCTCAGTGGTGTCCAGTGACAGGACTAGGGGCAATGGACATAAACTGGCAGACAGAAGGTTCAACCTGACCATGAGGAAACACTTCTTCACTGTGAGGGTGACAGAGCACTGGCACAGGCTGCCCAGGGAGGGGGCGGAGTCTCCTTCCCTGGAGACTTTCAAAAGCTGCCTGGACTTGTTCCTGTGTGATCTACTCCAGGTGATCCTGCTCTGGCAGGGGAGCTGGACTAGATAATCTCTAGAGGTCCCTTCCAACCCCTACCACTCTGTGAATCTATGATATGGCATAACCTTCTCCAGCAGTGTGACCAGATGGTGCCCCATCCTGCTTGCTTTGTTTGGAGACCTTGATAACTACGTTCAGAGTTTCACTTTGCACTTTAGTAAGGCTACATCCAAAGCATTGGTGGGTTCAAAGCCACTTAGGAGGTGTACAGTAGTGGCTAGCATGAATGGTGATTTTAAATGATTTACCAAGTTTTCCTCTACTTGTCTGCCATTTTGAACAGTATGGAGTCAGATGGAAGGGTTAAATAAAATTGTTCATGCACAACTGAAATGGAAGTTGGGACTAGAGGATAAAACCTATGTATATATCTGTAACCCATTGTAATTACTATTATGCTAGTCTTACCCAGCCAAGGAAGTGTTATTACATAGAAGAGCAAGACATGTTCCTTTCAGTGTGCTGGACTCACTGGGGCCAGGCTGTGGGGACTCTGAGCCTTTGGGAAGGTTTTTCAGAACTGAGAGAAGGTGTCTTGCACACGTTGGCTGTGTATTTGTACACATACTAGATTCAAAAGTAGTATGTCTTAAGATGGGAATCTGTTTAGGATGCAGTCTAGTTAATTTTTGTGAAATACCTTGTCTCCAGAGCTGCTGAACTCGGGTTAGTGGTAACTTCCTGAGGTAGAATATCTCCAGCCCAATGTATGTGTATATATTGGTTCATTGACAGTGAGCTGTTTCCAGAGAATGTCCTGTTACTGGATACCTTCCCTTAGTTTTCTTCCTCATTTCTTCTACAGCCCCAGAAGTTAGGGGGGATGAATGTTGACTTCTTTTGCCTAAAATCAGCCAGTGCTTCAATACAAGCTTCTCTTCAGACAAACTTTTATTCAATGGGCTCACACACGAGCTGCCTGGGCACTCTTCTTGCTTCTCTTCTGGAGATGGCAGATGGCTCAAGTGGGAAGCTACTACACTTAGTCTGACTACTGAGTAAATGTGTACAATCACATTTACAAGCTGGTGCAGTTTTCTTGTACAGACAATAACTTGTCTTACTTGCTTTGCCTTCCTTAAGCTCTGCCAAGTGCAGTCAGTTTAACTTTTGTTGGAAGGCAGTCTGTAGAAGAAACAGAATCAAAAAACTTAATCCACGCTTGGAGTTAAGCTAGCTTCAACACATTAGGGTGATAGTTAAAATCCAGTTAAACTGGCACAGCTTCTGTATGTAGCTGGGGTAGTTAAAGATGCAGCCTGCAGTGGAAAGTGTAGATGAATGTAATCAATATGAAGAATATAAGTGCCTTGCTAATGCAGAATTACCAAAGCCTCTTTTTATCGTTCTCCCCATCCCCATATGCACTTTAGGTAATCCAAAACATGGATGAAGATAAGGTGACTGAATCTTAACTCTTGTGATGTTGGTCCAATCAATTGCTTTTACCCCACCTCTTTTCTTGCTTTGACAACATAGGGTGTAAAGTATTGCTGTCCACGGTATGATTCAGGCACTGTCTCTCGGGCAGGTGTCTGTCTGGGCAGCCTTCCTGACCCAACAAACTGTTTATTAGGATCCCCTAAGTGGGAGCAACTGCAGCTCCCTGCTCGAACTGGGTGATACTGGCCAGCAGCAGGGCAGGTCTGTATTAGTGCGTGTTTCCCATAGCAGCCCTCCAGTGCTGACCTCTGTGTCCTCTGTACCAGTGGAGCTTTTGGTCGGAAATAAACTTCCTTAGAATGGGTGAGAGCTGAGCCAGGTGGCTTCTCTTGAAAGGCCTTAGGAAGAAAAGTGTGGCCTGAAAAAGGCGTTTTCTAGGCTAGATTTTGGAATGCAGTCCTTGTGCTATGGTTGCCCTTCCAAGGGAGTGTGGGAGCACGGAGCAGGAGAGAAAGTTATCTTTCTCAAAATGGAGCCATTAATAAAATGATGGTATTAGCGCTTTCTTTTGAGAAGAAGATTCCCTTATTGCTAAGAAAAACTGTGTACTTTATTCGTATGCCTTTACCTGCAGCAGAAGCAAACCAATGATGTGTATCAGCTAGGTGTCTGTCTACGTAGGTGATGGCTCAAGCAGTTTTTTCTTGTGAGATTTTATAACATTTTTCATTACTTATCTATATCAGACTTAATTAAATTTCTCTGGTTTGGTTCTGGAGATACTTTACCCTCTGGAATGCAGGTTCTTTTAATTTGAATTAGGACCTAAAAACGGAGGAACTGTCCTGTTATTCATACTTCAGTTAGAAATACCTGATCTTCAGCTTCTTAAGTCTTATACTCCAGTCAATTCTGTTACAATTCACCCAAGCAAAATGGATTCAATAAATGAGGTAAATATCCTTGACTGAAATTGTACTTGCCTTCTTTTAAGTGCTACAGATGGCTTTCTGAGTCCCTGCCTTACAGAGCATACATGCATGGCTGTAGTTGTGTCCTGATTTAGGTCCAGAGGGCAACTAAACACCATGCAGCCACTCGCTCACTCCTCACACGGGTGACATGGGGAGGAGAAAATATAAGGAGACGCTCATCGGTTGAGACAGGGACTGGGCAGGGATCACTCAGGAACAAAACAGACTCAACTTGTGGAAGAAAAATCAACTTGTTACCAATCAAATCAGAGTAGGATAATGACAAATAAAATCAAATAATAAAAACACCTTCCCCCCATCCCTCCTTTCTTCCTCAGCTCTGCTCCTTATTTCTCTACCTGCTTCCTCTGTAGCAGTACAGGGGGAGGAGGACTGGGTTGGGGTCAGTTCATCACACGGTGTCTCTGCTGCTCCTTCCTCCTCAGGAGGAGGGAACTCCTCACATCCTTCCCCTGCTCCAGCGTGGGGTCCCTCCCAGCGGACACAGTCTTCACCAACTTCTCCAACATGAGTGCGTCCATGGGCTGTGTTTTCTTCACAAACTGCTTTTCTGTGGGTCCCTTCTGTGGGGTGCAGTCCTTCAGGAGCAGCCTGCTCCAACGTGGGCTTCCCACAGTCAGGGGCTGTTTGGGTGCAGCTGCCTGCTCCAGCGTGGGCCCCTCCCTGGGCTGCCGGTGGGTCTCTGCTCCCCCGTGACCCTCCATGGCTGCAGGGGCACAGCTGCCCTCTCACCACAGGCTGCAGGGGAACCTCTGCTCTGACCGCCTCTTCCCACCTTTCTGCACTGACCTGGGTGTCTGCCTGGCTGTCTTTCTCACATCCCACTCCTCTCTCTGCTGCAGGTTCCCCAACAGTTTTGTATTCCCCTCTTAAATACATTATCCCAGAGGTTCTGCCAGCATCACTGTCTTGGCTTTGGCCAGAGGTGAGTCTAAACTTGGAGCTGGGGAAGCTTCTGGCAGGTTCTCACAGGAGCCACCTCAGTGGCCCCTGCCTGGCTACCAAAACCCACCACACAAACCCAATACAATATGGTAAAAGCTGAACAGCTCTCAGTGTCAGAAAACAATGCTTTAAAATGCTGAGCTTGTTTTCTGAGAATAAATACGTGAAGTCCATGAATTTTGAGTTGGAAAGAGGAGAAACGATCTCTAAGCATTGGAGGGAATGGCTGTTCTTTAGGTACCTCACTAACTACTAGCTATAACGAAGGAAATAACCCCTTTCACTGAGTCACTAAAGTTGAATGCTTTCCAGATTGGGTCAATTTAGACATACAACAGTAGTTGGACGTGTTCTAACAGGGTGGGGTACTGGTACAGGTTTTTCCTGTGCTCTGGTTTGATTGTTTCGCTGAAGCAGTAATGAATTGTGTGATAATGCATAATATGACACCCGAGATAAGCAAGTCTTACTGAAACTTGTGAGCCCTTGAACTAAAGGGATGCTGCCATCATGCTGTGTGCCATCCGGCTAATGGGTAACAATATTGGTGCAGGTTTGGTTGCAGGCAAGTGGGCTCCTGCGATTGTGTTCTTGATTTCTACCCCAAGGTCTGTGCTTTTTTTTCAACATTTGGACCCTTGCTCAACCTTTCAATATGTGGATTTGTTTCTAAACACAGCTGTTACTCATACTTCTCTAATCGTGGCAGGACAGGAAGTGGCAAAACGGAATGACACAGACACTTGGCTTTCGCAGTAACATTCACTGGGGATGACAGTGCAGCAACTACAACTCCATTTAGTAGCCAGAGCATCCTGTGTGTACAGTATGTGTTAATATGATAATAGTACAGTATGCATATCCTTACAAGAGAACTATGGTTTCTTGCAAATAAACCTTGAAACCACAGAAGGGATAAATGTATGTGTATGTACCTTCATCAATGGTCATCAGTAAATCTGAGCTCGTGTCAGGGGCATGACTGGATCATTCATTCGTAGCCTGTTATTGCACTGTTGGTGGGCCATTCAAGCTCAAATAGAACTTTCACTGGTGGCTTCATCACTTGCTATCATGTCCACTTATTTATAGCTAGTAGGTACAGAAACTGAAATGGTTACAGTATTTCCTTGTTGTTATTACTCAAACAGAAACATTCTGGCTGCTGTTTGCATGCCAACCGTGATGGGTGATCTGCAAGCAGTGACTGTTTGCAAATCATCTGCAAACACCTCTCTTGGGGCCCTGAAAGGGAGTTACTGCTGAATCCCAGTACTGGACTACACCTGTGTCTGCTGTTTCACTTGGGTAGAGGTTGACCTGAGAGCTGAACCACCACTCTCAGTTCAGTTTTCTGAAACATTAAACAAGCCAAATTATTTGAGTCATGCCTACTTTTAGGAGTAAGCAGTGGAAGCATGAATCTGTTCTGATATGAGGACAAACAGAAAAATCTGGTATATTCTGTAGCCACTTGGAGAGTGAGAGAGTGAGTGGACGGATGAGTGGAGAGGTAGAGTTAAGGTGGTTGGGCTGTAGGCATTGGGTTGGTTGAGAATAAAGAGCTGAGAAAGAAAGGAAGTGGTGCTGAATGTGCTTGCTCAAAAAGTAGCTGGAGAAGCAGATTCTGGGTGGAGGAATTGCTATTTAGTGAGCAAACTGAGATGATCAGCTACTGGTATGGTGAGAGCCCTGGAATAATCTGTCAAACTAATGGCATGTTGAGTCATTCAGAGCTGCTTAGTACGTGGAAAAGAATCCTAGAAAGACTTGAGGTTTGACATGCATCCCAGTCACCCATGGGTGAAAAAGCTTAAGTTGTAGAAGCCCAGCTTGGAGCTGATGGCTGCATCAGTCACTCATGCTTACTGCTTGTAAGCACAGTGGTCACAGGGATCCGAAACTTAGTGGAGAGACCTGTTCCCGTGCCCTAAAGTACTTGTTATATTGGATGCTTACAAGCTTTAAGATACCTTCTATTTATTTAAGTAGATACTTAAAACTAAGCTGAGAGCTGGTTTAATATTCGTAACTGAACTGCTTTTTAGTTAAATGACTTAGAAATCTTTCTTAGTCTGTAAAGCTTCTGAAGCGTAGTGGGTCAGAGGACTGACATGAGAATGGGTTTTGAACCTTCTTCTTGAAACAACTGTTAGGTTCCTAACTCCATCTCTTTCTCTCCTTTCTTACATTGGAAAGAGATTTAATGAACGTTGTACACCTATTCCAGATGCTTTGTCTCTCTTGGCTGGAAGGAGCCAACTATAGTAGACTATTAATATATATAAAATATAATGAACACTCATTGCAGTTATTTCTGTGAAGCAACTAATGTATGTCTGTTTGTCTCTTTCAGTGGTTACAGGAGCTACTGATGGGATTGGAAAAGCGTATGCAGAAGAGGTAAGCATTCTTATCACTTGGAAGTGTATCTAGATCCTTGGCAAGATGTCTTGCTGTCTCAACTCTGTCAAGCACCAAGTCCTATCTCCTCACCTTAATGTAGGTATCTGTGGAGAAAGAGATCTCTTGCCTTACCTCCCTCCAGTGACCAGACAGAAGTTGTATCTGGTTTTGTTAGTTTCTTTTATTTGTGATTTCTATTGCCAGACCTTGTCCTTCAGTTTTTATTTTTAACTTTTTTAGTTGTTACAATTATTTTGACTTTCTCAACCCTTGGTATTTCCAAGCACTGACTAAGTGGCATTTCTAGCTGCCTGCAGTATGTTCCAGTTATTCCCTATAGTTCATGAAGTGTCTGAAGCTGGATTTTACTTCTGTCTCTTTTTACTACACTTTTGCTCTTGATGGATATGGAGGCTGCAAATACGGTACTGGAATGTATTGCTTAAGACAGAAAGTGCCTGTTACTATAGGGCAATTTAGCCTATAAGCCCAGAGAACATCATGACAAATAGTGCTGACTACAACAATTTATAGCAAAAATAACTTTCAGCTCCAGCATCAGTACCAAAGTGAGCCTGTCTGTACTTGTTTTTGTGTTCTCTGAAACACCAGTATGACTTCATGTGAGGAGATCAGCTGTGAGATTCTCCTTTTCTGGATGTTTTTGTTCTGTGGAGCCTACAGGGAAAGTAGCATTCCACTTCACAGAGGCAGTCCTCATCCTTCAGATTTCTCTTCATGCCTGTGTGCCTGGCAACTCGTGCCCCTGCCTCTCAAATTCTGCTTTGTAGAAGGTAGCTCCTCATCTTACTGGGTCAAGATAAGGGGAGTTGGCTGCAAAAGGAATTAAGACTGATGCCAACAGCACCTGATTCTGGCATAGAGCTGTCAGCTCACACATGCCAAATATCCTAGTTACATGGCACTGAAGCAAACGATGTGAAACTTTAAATTTTACTGCCTAAAGCAAGTGGAAGGAGGTCATTGTGTCCTGGGCATAGCACTATCAGCAATTGGGAGACACCCTCTGAACATCAGTTTCAGGGTCCATGTTAGGTCATCAGTGAATGAAAACAGAGCTTGTGTTATGTTCTGCAAGTTTCTCCAAGCACCAGGCTGCCTCCCAACACAAAACGTGTGCTGCTGGCAGATTTTTGTATGTGAACCCTTATTAGAAAAGCTGATCACAAGTGTGATGTGCTGCTTGGGAAGCACTTGACTGTTTCATCTTCTCTGCTGTAGTTGCTGTAGTCACACAGCATCCCAAAAGTATCTCAAAGGGTACAAATATTCATTGTTGGGCTACAGAGTAAAACACACTACTTTAAAAAAAAAATTATTGTTATTTATTTAGAATAAAACACACATCCACCCTTTGGCAACTTAGGTGGATGAAGAATACTTGCTGAAGTCAAGTGTGAATGCAGGGTGAAATGTGGAATACCTGAAAAGGCTTCTCGATCTTTCAATTAACTCCAGAGATGTCTTCATAAGACTGCCAGCTGAGGATTGACTTCCTACTAGAAATTCCCTCCAGGTTACTATAAATGCCACTGGCATACAGCTGCTTTGGCACTGATGGCTGTGATTATAATCATGCAGATTACTTTCTTCTCCTTGGAGGAGTTTGTGAGAAATGTAATGGTGTGTTGAGAATCACCTCTTCAAAAGTTTGATGTGGTCACAAGTAAGCGATGGAAGAATGTTACAGGTTTGGATTCTCCAGTTACGCTCTGCTCTGTTGGTTACTTTCCTTCTTTTCCAAGCAAAGAGCTGTCTTTACACTTTTCACTCTTGCAGCATTAAGGTCTTTATCTTTTGCTCAGCACTGATGTCAGTTTTGTCACTACACCACCCTTTCACAAAAGGTAGCTCCATTGTAAATGCAAGTTTTTTTCTTTGCCTGGCTAATGCTCTCCCAGTCTTTGATTTCAAAGCAGCACATTTTTTAAAAACCTTTTTATTTTAAGGATATGATCAGGAGTCACTATTTGTTGCCCTTTCCTGCTGTCTGCTGTTTGCTTTTGCTAATCATGATTTAATCTTAGATGTATTTGTATGCTAGTGATAAACTAGAGGTGGTGATCCCATTGTGTACTCTGCAATACCCTCCTAT
Source organism: Eurypyga helias (assembly GCF_000690775.1). Taxonomy (NCBI): domain Eukaryota; kingdom Metazoa; phylum Chordata; class Aves; order Eurypygiformes; family Eurypygidae; genus Eurypyga; species Eurypyga helias. The sequence continues at coordinate 25,021 of NW_010254472.1, forward strand.
GCACACCTGCTTTGTGTGGCTTTCTGTAGGTCCTCTAGCTATACCTGCTCTAACAAGTGCTTTATCTTTGCTTTGGTGGACTCCTAATGACATTCCTTTCCATCTTCTAGAGAAAGGGCTTTTAACAGCAGCTGTGTTTTGCTACTTAAATGGAAAACGTGGTAGTTACTAACACGGCATTTAAGGAAATTGGACATCTGTGTGCACCACCTCCATTAGAATGGCAACTATTCCCAATGTTTGCTACTTTGGGTGAGTTTCTGTGATCAGTTTCAAGATCTTCTTACTCAGCCTTTTCATGTAGTTTCAAGATCCTCTTACTCAGCCTTTTCACGATGCTAGGGACATTGGCCAAAGTATAATGGCAGTTATCTACAAAGCTACTGGGTCTTCCTTGTTTCTTATATAAAAACATAATTAGTTGCTGAGATCTCAGGATCGTTATTGCTCTTTGGACTACTGTGGTTCTTTTCAGCTCACTAGGCCTCTACCAGTGAATTCAGAGCACTCAGCAGAAGCTGATTCGATTGCATCAGACTCAAACGGAACTTGCTGTTGAGCACTCTATCTTTTCCAAGTTTGATTACTTCTCTGAAGTGGTTATTTGTTCCTAGTTACAGGCTCTTTCCTTGGCTGTTTTATGTGCTCTGTACTCAGAACTCCTCTTGCAAACAGGTTTTGATTTCAGATATGCTTCTTGAACATAGCACCAGTTTCTCTCAAGCTCACTTGTGGTGGAAGTTCGCTGTGTGTGCTGAGATTCCACTAACTGGGTGCATTGGCATGGCTTCGCTTCACTTCCTTGGGTTTTGAGACAAGCACAGCTGGACACTTTTCCATAAAGCTCAGGTACCTACTTAAGCAATCTGGTAGCCCAGAGGTGATGACTGCTGAAAGAAAGCAAACTGCATGTCAACAGTCGGGAGCTTGTACCCATGAGGGACGTCTGTGAGATTGTTCTTTTTTGCCCCATGGGATCACAGCTATTTCAGACTTGGAGTAGATTACTGTCAGATTGTCCTCAGTGTCATAGGCTGAGATACTTTTAGGCAAAGTATTTGCCTTTGCTGCATTGATCCTGTGGAACAGGAGAATGCTGTTATTCCCTTCTCCCCCCTGCCTTCTATGATTCTATAATGGTCTCAAGCTGCGCCAGGGGAGGTTTAGATTGGACGTAAGGAAGAAGTTCTTCACCGAAAGGGTTATCACACACTGGAACAGGCTGCCCAGGGAGGTGGTGGAGTCACCATCCCTGGATGTGTTTAAGAGACGGCTGGATGAGGTGCTGAGAGATATGGTTTAGTGGCGGACAGATACGGTTGGACTGGATGATCTCTAAGGTCTTTTCCAACCTAGTGATTCTATGATTCTATGATTCTATTCTAAGCCTTACTGTTGGCTTTACGCAAGGTTTATTCCAGTGAGCCAGGTGCTTATCTGGTGGACATGTTCATTCCTTTTAGACCATTGTCCTCATAGCACCAGATCATTTCCTTGAGTGGAAAGCTTAAATTACTCATAAGCCTGGTCTTGGCAGTGGTTTGTTAGCAGTTCCTAGTGTGAGTGTCTTTGGTTTCATCACACCTCACTCTCTATGCTCACGGGAGTTCTAGTGTGAGTGGTGTTCTGCTTAGAGATCACACATGGGAGTGAAGGACTGAGTTCACTGATGAACTTCATCATACCTCTTTCTGAAAGAAGCTTTCTTGTTTGCATACTTCTGCTAGAAAGGTAGATGAGATTGTCACTTTAGGTTGTTGCTGTACAGTGGTATGGTGTTGTGTTGGTTTTTCTGCGTGTTTTTTTAGGTTTCTTCTAAGACCCGTTCTCATCTGCTTCCTAAGGCAGTGAAGGAGTTTTATTGGAGCAACGAGAACTTACCTGTTTTTACACGTAGGTGTTAAGTATCTGAAAGGCAGTGCCACTATGAACTGTGGATATATTGTTTTCACTTGTGACTGGAACAGAGACTTACAGTAGTCAAACATATTTTGGTTTCATTGCAGAGTAGTTCAGATACGTAGCTGTCTTTCTGCAGACACTTTTAAATTTAGTTATTAAATCACATCTCAAACTTGCAGTGGTAGGTCTGATTTGATGGCCAGGATATGCTCTGGCCTCAGCTTAAGTTACACAGCTTCCCTAAAAGAACTGCATGAGTAAATGAACCTTTATACCTATGATTAGTACAAAGTAAGAGTGAAGCCTGACTAAAGGAAGGAAGTATTGGGTGCTGGGGTAATTTTGCAACATGGGTGTTCAAGTGACCATGGATATCTTAACTTGGCATGTTGAACTTTAGTTATGGCTAATAACTTCTTTGCTCTGACTTGCAGAGGTGTTGTGAAAGTTCTGTAAGACATTTGCTGTTGGTTTCTACTTTATAAATGTGCCTGTATGCCTATAGTGGGTGACTGAGAAGCTAATAAATATGGTATGAAAGGAATCAAGTAAGAAGTAGTATGGAAGTATTTGTCCTGATTTTTTCTCCTTCATGTCTCTACTTAAAATTGTATTTTTTTTTTTAATTTTTTGGTCATATATTGTTGTGTTTGATGTTATGCAATTCCTTTGATTAGGATACTGACTTGGAAACTATTTATGACTCCTCCTAATGTCTCTCCTGTTTTGTTGCAGTTAGCAAGACGTGGAATGAAGGTGGCTCTAATCAGTAGGTCAAAAGAAAAGCTGGACCAAGTTGCTGGTGAAATAAGTGAGTTGAAAACTGTTCCCTAAACTTCACACGCATGCTTATAAATAAATGCAAGTCCACATGAATTTCATATCTGCTGATATATATACAGCTCTAATTTTCAAAAAGGTTTGCTCTTGTGCATAGTGCAAATATTAGAGATATAAGTGGTAAAGGCCTTGCAGATTAATTTTACAGGAGCTCGTATTTAACTTCTGAGAACAGTAGGGCTTAATTCTGGAATGTACTAATAAAACTGTTAGTCTTCCATAAGAACATCTTACCAGGTCAGACCAAAATACCACCTAGCTCTCTGAAATCTTAATAAGCTAATAAACATGTAGCCATTACTTCATCTGAATATCCCTTCAGCTTGAAGCAAGTTTGATTTCATGGGCTTCAGCCATAAGGGTGGTTTCTTTAAGTTACAAAGTTAACATATTCCTGATGTTATTCACTGTTTTACCAAGTATACGTATTTCTTGTGGGTAGCTTTGCCCTCCTCCCTCATTTTTTTTAGATAAACTACTGAAAGATCAGAGAGACGTAAGCTTTTTTGGGCTGACGAGTGTGCATAGTCATAGTTAGGGCACGAGTTAATGTGTATAAGCACCTGTATTAGGGATTGCTTCTTTAGTAAGTGTTTAGTAAATGGCTGTAATGCAAAAATAAGGGAGCAACTTAAGTATTCAAATCAGAAACGTAAAATGGATATTTGTACAGGATCAGTTAGGAGAAAGCTTTCTCAAGTCTCATGCTGACAAATGATTTTCCAATCAGAGCAAAATATAACTGCAATACACAAGAATTCCTCTTGTAATCTATATCTCTTTTATTAAGGCAGATTTCATGCGAGGTTATTAGTTTATGCAGAGTATGTCAAGATAAAGTGAGAAATGTAGCCTTGTATGTAGAGGTTTTTGATAAGCAGGAGTGGGAGTTGTGTATAAAGCAGGTTTCTCAGCATAATGACGTTGGGTAGAGAAACCTTTAAGATTATGCTTCTGTGTTACCCTCTTGTCTTGCTTAGACTTTCCTAAAATGATTTGTGTATATAATGCAGATAGTCAAGAGCTCTTTCTTTCAGGGGTCATAGATGTATTATTTTGGCTTGAGAGTGTTTAAAGCTATTAATAATTTGTTAGTAGCACCACTTTAAAGCATAATCTGTAAGACAAGCATTAACAAACTGTCCTATATTAAGTTGTAAGAGGCTGCTTAGTCAATGTAAAGGTGACTAGAAGACTTTAACTTCAACTTGCTTAATGGTAACTGTTTTACTAGTTTACTGACAGACATAGGGCATACAATTCTGTTGATGTAAGTGCTACTCCCTCTGATTTTGTCTAATGTAAGATGGCATATGAAACACTTTTCTAGACAGAAAAGTCTTTCTACATGTATGTTTATGTAGTAGAGAGCATTTCTTCTTAGAGAGAAGATGGCATCGAGTCCTATCATCTGCTGGTTTGGAAGTAATTGCCATTGTCCATTAGTATCCTGCATTTAAGGGTGTCACTGCAGTGTCTGGACGTACCTGTGATACTCCAGTCAATACAGTCACGGTGTAAAAGCAACGGTACAGGCGTCGCTGCTTGGGTAACCTGCGGGAGTGCTGAAGCTCACTGCAAACACAAAAAGAGGTTGCAGTAAGGTGGTCTTTTTGGTGGTTCACTGCAGTAGCTGGATGCTATTTTGCTGCATGTGTGGGCGTATGCAGTCATGTGTCTTACAATGCTGTATAAGGTTGTCTTGCGAAGTAAAAGTGTACCTGATAAAAGTACCTACAAATCTCTTGTTCTGGTATCAAATTCTTAAGCATGAAGTGACAAGCATCCTGAAAGTGACCCTTTCTGTAACAGCCTGGAAATCTCTTCCTCCTTGGGAATTAAGCAGGATGCTGACGAGACAGATAAATCTATTGCTTTGAGCTTTTGGTGCCTACATGATAGCTGCTGGGGGATTTTTTCAGATTAAAAAAAATAGGTACAGGTACCTATGTAGAGCAGCCTGTAACACATAATTACTGTTAGGCCTCACCCAAACGTGTTTTTCTGCTTTCTTTCCTAAACCATTCTGAAATGAGATGACTCATGTTGGATTTTCAGAACACTTCCTTTGACAACACTGAAATACAATGAAATGTATACCTTGTTCATTGTGGCATATGCTGAAGGGTTGGGATAGTCTGCATAATCAAGCAAGCCTGATTTGCACTTTCAGATCCTGCTAGGTTTTAGCTGGACAGAATTTTCTTGTGTTCAGGCTCGTGTGGTGTCTGCAGTCTGTTCAGATATTGCCATATATAAAGCGGGTGACTTTTAGAGCTAAGGCTGTAACTACCTGGGTGTTATCCTTGCAGGCTCCTAAGGTAGCTTTAAACTCCTTTATGGTGGTCCTGCAATTGTTCTTCAAATTGATGAGCTTGCTTTTCTGGAGTAATGGTCCTTAATCACTTGAAGGAAGAATGGCTGTTTAATCCCAATTCTTAGAATTGTGTGAACCTTGCATGTTTTCTGTTTCTTCCTCATTTTCACTGATCAGTGTCTCGCTCACCCTTGTGAATGGGTAGATGCCCCCTGCCACAGATGAGGGCTTTTGAGGATCAGGTATATTCCTTCTATTTCAGGAGAATCCTTCCTTTCTTGTGCTCTTGGGATATACTTAAATCGCGAGTGATATCTATGTACAAAACCAAGTGGCGTTACCACCATCATAAGGGACGTACTGATACATTTTTCTGAATTTTAATTGCAGATGACCTGGATTTGCTGTTTTTGTGTGCGTATGTGCGTGAAACTGGCTGTACTGATGTTACAGGCAGGCCAGGCGTTCTGAACGTGTGGCTCAGTTTGAGCAATGCGAATTACTGGATTAATCGCAAGTAGTAGATGACTTCAGAAGACTTTCCAATGTGTCTTCAAATATGTTGTAAAGCTGAATTTTTTTTCCAGAATACTTAAGTGTTGTAGGATTTGCCACGAAAGGGAAATTCTGCTTTGTGTTCCTTAAGAAATAAAGTGTAGGCCACAGACTGAAGAGAAGATTTTGAATTGTACGTTAGTGGTCACGGACCACCTTTACATGGAATTACATAGGTTTTTGTACATGAAAACTTGATTAAAATGTCAGATATGCTTCCATAAATGCTGTTAGGGTAACTATATAAAATGTGGGTCAGGTTTACTTCATGCTATATCAGTGTTCCAGCACCTTTTTAAAGTGTCTGTATTACATCATTAAACACTTCTAAAGGTTCAGGGAAGATAAAGAAAACTTCTCTATGAATGGAGCCGACTATTTGAACGCCGTGTAACGAGGCTGTTCCATGATTTACTGTATTTAATGAGTATGGTCCAAGATATCTTGGTTGCTTTGTGCCAGCAGGTGATTCAAGAGCCATGAACTTGCAAGCAGAACAGCTTCAGTTATTGCACTGCTACCGATAGGTATGGTATGAGCAGACTTGAGAAGAAATTTGCTGTAGAAACTCATTACCTTGGGGCTGCAATATGAAGAATGCAGTGAAAACCAGTTGTTGCTTAGGCCCACCTGGCAACTAAGCATCACACAGCTGCTTGCCCTCTCCCCCCTCCAGTGGGATGGGAAGGAGAAAATATAAGGAAAGGCGCATAGGTCTAGATAGGGACTGGGGAAGGAATCGCTCACCAATTGTGTTCAGGGGCAAAACAGACTCAACTTGGGGAAGAAAAATCAGAGTACGGTAATGAGAGATAAAAATCAAATCATAAAAACACGTTCCCCCCATCCCTTTTTTCTTTCCGGGCTCGGCTTTGCTCCTAACTTCTCCTCCCCAACAGTGACACAGGGAGACAGGGAGTGGGGGTTGTGGTCAGTCCATCACATGTTGTCTCTGCTGCTCCTTCCTCCTCAGGGGATGACTCCTTACACTCCGCCCCTGCTCCAGTGTGGGGTCCCTCCCACAGGAGACAGTCCTCCACCAGCTTCTCCAATGTGAGTCCTTCCCATGGGCTGTAGGTTTTTTTCTATGCAACATAGGAGATCGAGTTTGTCATCAGTTACTTCCTAGTTCAAAACTATTTTAAAGTAAATTCCCATTTGCTGCTTTAAAGTTGGTGGCTGTGCTAGTATTAGATACACACAGAGGTGAGAATATTAGCTGCTAAGAAATGCAGGATGAAATGAGGATGAAATGCAGACCAACTTGGTGAGGAAGGATACATCACTTCTTACTTTCCTTACTATGTTGTGGTCATGAAAATAATTGATGCTAGTTAGTAGCTCTTCATAGAAAGAGGAAACTCAGTTGATCTGTTTTTTTCATAACAAATTCTTTGAAAAAAATCCATGAATATGAAAAGGAGTTTCAGACTGTGTGTAAGTAATGGATGCAAATGTGCTGGCTGTACAACTCCTCAAGCATGTGCACCACTTCCAGTGCTGAACTGGGTACCATATTACTTTGTGAATCAGAGATGGACTAATTAACAGTGTATTTTCCCTTACAAGTAACACTTTGGAGAACCCTTAAAACTGTGCTTTTAAGTGTCTGTCTTCTGACCACAGTAAACGCTTTTCTGTGGATGCCGAATGCAGATGAAACTATCAGGGACATAAAATAATGCTGAGTTAGCCTAGAAGCTTGTTTTACCCTCTTAACTAGTTTTAATTCATATGCAGTGACTGACTTAAATATCTTTATTGAATTGGGAGTAAGGGCACTTTTTTTTTTTTGTTAATCCATACTTTACCTTTCGTTCTCTGTAAGTGACTCTTAAATTCTTGCTAAGTAATTCTTCTGGTCATTCTGATTTACTGCTGAACTTAAATCTGGAAAAAGTGATTTTTTTTTTAAATCATTACTGTTCTAATAATTGTAGGTCTGGAGAAGTTTGACTTTTATTATTTGAATAAAGTGATGAAAAATGCATGTTTACATGTATCTACATATCACGTGTAGACATTGTCACAGTCAGGCCATAGTAACGATATTAAGTGTTAAAGGAAGTATTGGAAATAGTCCATGTGCCCTTCCTGAAATGAGTTAGTAAATTAAAAATAGCTTTCTTCATGCTGTGTAAAAAGCAGTACCACAAATGAATATAAAAAAAAAAAGCCTTGGAGAGGGTTGAAAATAGCATCAGGGAAAGATGAGAGAAGGAATGGGAGTTTGAAATGCTGCCTGTCACACAGTACTAACCTTCCCACACCTCATGTTGCGTTTCTCTTTGGAACAGCTTGGGATTGCATCCTAGCAAACTCCTTGTGCAGCTTCAGCCGTCGTGGATATTTTGAGGTAGATGAGAACCACAAAAAGGCAAAACGATGCCGTTCTCAGTGCGCGGGACTCCGGACCTGCGCACGAGGACGGTCGCATGTGCAGTGCCTGGTGTCTCGTGCCTCATCCCGCTGCGGCGTGCTGGAGCGAAGGGGGGTGTGTGTGGTGAGCATCCAAGCTGTGCTTGCCTTACTGCCTGAAATAACTTCGGTGTTTGGAAACATTGCGATGACTTGACTGTGCAGCCCCCCCGCCCCGACTCCGGCTGTCAGCCTCTGCAGCTGTTTTCACAGGCTGCTTGATTTTGTGTTTTTAGTTAGCTTTGTAATTAGGACAAGCTTGATTTAGGAAAGCTTACAATGTTGAGCATAATATTTGGGTAAATGGGCTTATTGATTGATCCTGTGTGTTGCTAAGAATGTTTTTCTGACTTGGTAAGTGTATCTTAGAAGCTGTAATACATTTTGATGTAATGGGAGTCAAGAGAGGCAAGTACTAATAAAGTGTTTTCTTCCTATGTTTTGTAGTAACAGTACTGCTTATACACATTAAAAACTTCAATGTCCCCTGTGGCTCAAGGGTTTGTGGACTTTGGCTTAGGGATCTGCCTTCTGTTGTGTCGTCTTTGAAAGCCGAGAAGTGAAGAATTGATGTTGCATGTGTGTGTATATTGAACCTTAAGGCTGTGTAACAGAATTGTAATATTTTAAATAGGGTCTGGCATTTTTCTACCTGTTCTGTACTTCTGTGTGATTAAATTTTTAAAATATTCACTACTTCTAAGGAAGCTGTATCCATGAAATTACATGTGCAGCTACTGCAGTATGTAAAGAATTCCCTGGCAGCGTTGCATGCGTGGTTGAATGCAAGGAATCTGAACCTATTCATTATTGGTTTACCACATGTGCATACTCACGTGCTTTTAAATATGTGTTGAAACATAGCAAGTTCTCTTAAACTGTAGGCAAGCATCTCGCCAGGCTGTGCAGAAACTGGTACAGTTACAGCATTCCTACCTATACACTGGTTTACAAGAGAGCTTTCTTTTAGCTACAACTTCCTTCAACTTTTGCCATTCTTCAGATTACCAGTACACTACTTCAGAGTTTTATAAAATGTCTAAAAGTTAGATATCGTAACAAAAATCCTACTGTACCTGTTGCTGCATATCTGCTGTCCCTCTGAACACTCCTGTTGCACGGGGTCCCTGCTGTGCAGCGTCCCCCTGGATGAGAGTTCAGCACTGACCCTCCCTTATCTCCAGGCCCTGGTCTGTCTTTTTTCCTCTTTCACAAAGATAGAGGTGTATCAGTCCTTGTCCTAGATGACAGATCACAGCTGCAGAAATGGGAGCTCTCATCCCTTCAGAAGGGCTAGGCTTTTAGCTCTTCTGTTTGTCTATGGACTTGGTAATTGAAACATAAAATGCGTGTGGCGAAAGAGTCCAGAGGTTTTGCTCTAGATCACCTTTTCTTCATCTGTTGCCTGTGCTGCTGACACCTGATTCTGAAGAATATTACAGGTTCTTCAGCGTTTCTACTCTTTTTGCTCATAAGTATCTATATGCTCCGCTGGTAATTCTGTATTTCACTGTGACTGTTGGGCGTGGTGGGGGAGGAGGATGGGGAGGCTTGTATCTTGGTTTATGTATCTTTCTCAATATCTTGGACTTTATGGAATACCTTAGAACCGTACTTAACAGATGATCTCTCTTCTCCTGAACAGCAAAGCTGCTCTGCTGAAAGACAAAGCCTATTCCTTGCCTTCTGAAGTCCCTACAAAATGATCAGTAAAAAGCTAGTTCTTGTTATACCCAGATGATTTTAAAATGCTTCTATGTGGTGAATAAGGTCACTATCTCCTATGAATCTGCTGTCACCTGTCTGAAAGTATTTGGTCCTTCTGGAAAGCAGATTCCATCCACATATGACACTGTGTGCTACTTCTCTGACCCCGGAAAGTCTCAAGTTGGATACATTCCCAAAATGGATGGCTTTCCCTTTAATAAATAAATGAATGAACAAATTAAAAAAAAAAAAACCCAACACAACAACAAAACCCAAACAAAAACTTGGGCAGCTATCTGCAGCCACTCTATATTCTTAAATTCTTCATCTATGCCCTGCAGAAATACAGTACTAAAAAGCAGGAGGTTTTCATGTTTTGCTTCCATCTTTTGGCTTCTTACCCTTTATTGAATGGTAACAAACTTTTTCCGGAGCCTGGGTACTGGATTAGGGTGAGTTTTGCCGCTGCAGTGATACTGGAAAGATGACATCTTTTATTTGTGGATGTAGTTGATCTCCTTACTTAAAGAAATTTTCTGCCTCCTGTGTGATAAAGAATGGAGAGCTATTTTTCTACTGCTTAACTTGCATCTGTGGCCATCCTGAAGCTACAGGCCAAGTGAAACTTCTTTTATGTTTTTGAAAGCAGTTGCTTTTTACCACATCGCTATGAAGGCAATATTTGAGGCTTTGAATGTAAAGCAATGAGATGCTTCAATTACAGCAAGAGGTTTTTTGACGTACTTTCCGTGAGCTTGAAATAACTTTTCCCAGTACCTGCTTACAATGTGGGCCTCCTATCCTGAATCTCTGTGTTGCAAAGGTGACTGGATTTGTTTCAACATACTCAATGACAATTCAAGCTGCTGAAGCCGACTGCTTTGAAGGAGGTGGTGCAAGTACTAATGTTGGTATATTAGGGTTGGTGATCTAGTTTTGCTGTTTCCCAGCAAGAAATCTTCATATCACAGAGACCCCTTGAGTGGTGGTACCTGCTTCTGTCAGGTAAACTGAGCCTGCTTCTCCTGACCACCATGCTAGTGGCTGTTTGCTTTCGCATCGAAGTACACAGAATCACTCCTCTGGGAGAGCCTTCTTTCAAGCCCAGTTTGTCCATGTCTGAAAATTTCGCTTCCTTGGCGTTTTTTTAGCCTGTCAACCAAGATTTCAGTTTATGGGGGCTGCTGCTTTGAATTATTTGCAGGTGTCTAAAAAAATATATATATATATATATAGTTGAAGATGCTTATCTCCCAGTCACTTTACAATTCTTTATTAGTCTTTATTTAGGATGTAGCGCATTGTAATTCCTAACTTTCCACTACTTTAAGTTCCAGCGTGATCATTTTTACTGATGTTCTAGGTAATGCAGGGCTATTCTCCACCTGAACCTTTTTAGCAGCAAAGGTGTGCCCTAGCTTGCCTGATCATTTAGTGTTTTCCTCGCATAGCAAGACACTAGATGCTTGCTGTATGTCAGACATCTCTTTGGCCTTTGGAGTTAATTAAGCTTTTGCTTCAACTAGTGAGGCTGTAACTAACCATCTTATAGATGAGAGCAGGTAAGTGTTGTGTCTTCTTGGCTGTTGCTTGAGACGATGCTGGTCTACTTTCTGCCACTGAGTTGTCCTTTCTCTGCCTTTTTGTCTTCAGTTCTGTGCTGCCTCAGTTGTGGCTGCTCCATGGCTGCCTGCTTGCTCTAGTGCATGATTTCCAGCTTCATCAGTCTGTCTTCCTTGAGTATTGCCCACCCCGGGCCCCTTAGTGCTGCAGCATCTTTCACTTACGAACTTCATTTGGCACCTGGAGGTACTGTTTCCATCATAAGATAGAATTGGTCCTCTCCTCTAGGCCTCTTGGGCTGCTAAAGAGCAGATTAAGCCTTTGTTCTTGTATTTGTAAGTAAACGCTAATGTCACATCCGTGTAAGAGTAGGTATTATTTTCCTGTAAACTACTGATGACTTAGATCATGTGTGAACACAAGAATATCCTTGTAATAAACATCTTGAACTTGACAATTTAGTTTCTGATTTTAAAATGTCAAACTGAGTCTCTGAAAGTTTGTTTGCAAGAACTTCCATGAACGTTAGACAATGTCTGCATAAAAACTAAAGACAAGAGTTTAGGAAGGCTGTTGAGATTTGGACACATAATGTGATGGATCTTTTCAGGGCGTGAGTGTATTGAAAAGTTTCTCGTAGTGGAGATCCCTTGGAAGGAAGGTGAAGGACAGATGTGGCTTTTGTTTTTTCTGTCTACATGCCAACTTCCCTATGCTTGTGAAAGTCAGTACAGAAAGACTTGTAAAAGCTGAAAGGGTCAGGTTCAAATTCTAGGAAATCTGGAAGATGCATGGGAGACTGAAATGCATAGGAAACTGAAAAGATGGACATGAAAACAAGTAAATGCTAACATCTTAATGTCCTCTTGCTCAAAATAGAGAAGTAATAAAAGTAAATTACCTCTTCAGTGTTAGCAACCAAATGTCAGTGCAGCATCAACCAATGCGTAGTGACAGGAATGGTCAAAGAAATATTGTTACAAGGAAGAGGAGATGGCAGTTCAAAAACCTTATATAAGATAGAGCAATCAGAATGGATCCAGGCACACCAATTTGAAATTTGGACAGTTCTGTTCTTGGCAGGTTCAAAAGCAAAAAAACCGTGGCAGTGGTGAGGTGGTGTGGGTGCTGAATATGTGTAAGGATTTATAGTGATTGGGCAAAAGGCTTGTGGTTTAGCTCCAGGCAGCAACTAAGCGCCACAGAGCCATTTGCTGACCTCCCCCCTCCCCCCAGTGGGATGGGAGAGAGAATGGAGGAAAAAGATAAGAGGCCTCAGGAGCTGAGATAAGAACAGTTTAATAATTGAAAAGAAATGAAATAATTATGCTACTACTATTGAAAGTATGTGATGAAAATAAATACTAATACTACTACTGATGATAATATGTAGTAGCAAAAGATACAACTGCTCACCACGGGCTGACCAATGTCCTGAGCAGTGATGGTCCTTCCTGGCCAACTCCCCCAACTTCTATAGCAAGTATGATATTTGTTGGCATGAAATGTCCCTTTGGTCAGCTGTTCAGGCTCTGTCTCCTCCCAGCTTCTTTTAAATAAGGAACTGGGAGGATGAGGGGCAGTGTGAGAAACTGAAAAAGTCCTTGGCTTAATGTAAACGTTGCTTGGCAACAACTAAAATCATGGATATTGTTCTCGGCACAAATCCAAAACATAGCCTTATACTAGCTACTGTGGAAAAAACTAACACTCCCAGCCACAACCATCACACAGCTGTAGGAAGAATTGGCTGAAGACCATCAGGGTAGACATACACAACTTGGGAAGTTTCTGAACAAGAAAATGTTGGAGCTTGGGATTATAAATTGAGGAAACATTATTATGTACTTTCCTTATTCTTTATACCATTTTCCTCTATCTGCTACAGAATGCCAAATAGTTTCATGGATGGACCTCTGGACAGACCTGGAATGACTGCTTAAATGTCTTTATGCTCATTATTTTGAGTAATGGACCCTAACCATGTTTGAGACTCTGTTTGGTGTCTTCTTTCTGAGGCTACCAAAGGCAGTGTTTTCTTCAAGGGATTATCCATAAAAGGGTTTGTATTTCTTATGGTGTGTATGTGAAGAACGTGGTTAAATAACTCATTGGGTTCCAGACCCATCTCATCCTGTATTGTGCAGGAACGTTTAGAATCAAAACATGCCTTAGGAGGTCGATTCTCTTACTGCCCGTGCAAAAAGCGGCACTTTTCAGTTACACACGAGAAGGGAAACCAAATGTATTTTTTATACTGCCTTTATTTGCATGACAACTGTTTTCCTATAGATTTTGGTCTAGGACATGCCTATGCCTCTGCAGTCTGACTCTGTTCTTGGGTTGCTATGTGGATCTTCAGAAGAATCCACCCCAGTATCTTCTACAAAAGTTCACTTTGCCTTTGTCTTGTACAACACTTGTACTCTTCTGCTCTATCACCATTATGACTGTTGGTTCCTTTGGCCTTCCTACAGCCATGAATGTTTTGTTGAGGCTTTGTTTGTGGTCAACAATTTATTTGTCAAATGATGGCGTGGTTACAGGTGATCACATCTGCTTTTACTAATTACCAGGATACCATTGTGCATAGTTGGTTTTTTCCTAAACTAGCAGAAGTCTCGGCTAAGGTCATTCAGGCCCTATAAATTAGCTGGACATGTGCAAGTTTAGGGTAAAGCTTATTTGTAGGATCAATACTGATCTCACCTGAGATTTTTAGTAAAAGAGGTGATTTAAACACTGGTGTGTTAGAGTTGAGAAGGAGGTCTGCTGAACTTCCTTTCCCATCCTTGTGTTAAATGCTGACTGACGCCTGTACAACTACTGATAATGTGGTGGTCTAATATTCAACCCCCCCAAAGAAGAATTTGAATTACCAGTTCCAAAGACAAAACTTCAGATTCACTTTTCAATACATTATCAGGAATGCTGGACATGCTGGCAGATAATACCCGCTCTTTCAGATCGTCTGTTTGCTGACTGCCAACACTGGTTTGATACCCTTCTTTTGCTTCCTGTGGCTCCTGAGTACCTCAAGGTCTTCAAGCTGGAAGCTCCACTGAGGAGTTTCAGGTTTTCACTTCTTGGACAGCAAGAGCACAGTCACTGCTAGATATCCCGGTTTAGGACATGGCCTGCTTGCTTCTTTCTCTATTGCACTACATCTTGGAGTCTTTTTGGCAGATAAAACAAGGATGTATGCTACTCTCTCTTCTAGCCCATCTGTTAGAGACCATCTTAATCCTTAAGATCAAGGAAATTCCCTTTTCCATTGTTCATACAGAGCAAAGCACACCTGTTCTCCTCTGCGCCTTGTGCTTTGACTACTATGATGAGCTTACACAGAAGTGACTTGATGCTGTTTGCGTCGTCGTTAGACATGGAACCACTTTATCAGGTGCATCTACTAATCTTTGCTCTGATGCAGCGGGTCATCCCGCCTGTCCCAGGTTCTGGGACAGAGCGTGGGGTGTGCAGAAGTTACAGGGGACGGGAGCGCTGGCGTGAAATGGGAAGGGAGGGTTTGGTCAGCGGGTGGCATCAGCCGGCGGGAGAGAGTCTTGGATGTTTGCAGTGACCAACTGCACGAAGGCTGTGTCCTCTGGCCGTACCGGTGGGCAGGCTTCTACTTCTCGTATGTTTTGGTGCCTGTGCTACCCACCCTCTGCCCACAAAGCGTGCTGTGTGTTTTTGTAGGTGTAATGCTTAGCTACCTTAAATGGACTGGCTCTTTGCTACTTCTGTAGAGGCTCAAAGAAGGCTCATGTATGAACCTTCTTTGACGTGGTGTGAGGACGACTTGTTTTCTATTTATGGTATTAGAGCTTCAGACTTTTTCCTTACCTCATCCTCTCCGTACCCCTGCAGTGATTTCAAAAGGCTTCGAAGGTGGGTCAGTTACAATCCTAATGAAGAGTGTTTAGTATAAAAGGGCTAGGACCAAGTAAGCAAATCTGTGAGGATGGTGTTTGGGCCCTTTAAACAACTCGTGTTTCACGAGGCATCCGAGGGGTGGTGAAGACAGCTGCAGATCCCACAGGACAGTTAAAAATGGCATGTGTGTGGAAGTGTGCAACTTGGGCTTTGCCTGCCCAGTCCACATGCACGTATTACATGTGCCTTTAATTCAGTGTCCTGTAAGCACTGGAATGTGTATGCTAAACATTGGAACAGCTGTGTTCAAAAATAGACTGTGTCCCCCACTGCCCCCCTCCCAAATGTTGAACTTGATTTTCTCCTGACGTGATCACAAGACTGCTGCTGCAGTAGGGGCTTAATGCTATTTACGTTGTCATTTGACATAGCAACATCTCTCGGGGGATTTTTAAACAATGCAGCTGTTCAGGGGAGATGAAGAGGTTGAGGGTGGGGAGAGGGAAAAGGAGGAGAAATAATTTCATCTGCCATTAGGGATATTGCAGGGGGGGAGGGGAGGCAGCCAGCAAACCACCGAGTTCAGTGGATTCATGATTCTGCATGAATGGATGGCAGGATCATGGGAGTCGCGGCTTTCCCTTGAATGGGAAGGAGCATCATGGGAATCTGCTTCTAATCTTTTTGTGAATGATTCTTTTCCTTTAACATGGCACTGTTTTTATGAATGGATCTGGGGGCAAAGTGCTGCAAAATCCTTCTCAAGCTGTGTACAGGTTCCTTAAGGAACTCTGCTAGGGTGGGAGCCAGGTGCAGCAAAGCACAGAGCTGCTGTCATGTTAAGCTACTGTTCTGGTGTTTTTGAAGTCGGAGAGGACATTGTACTGATTTTAATTCAATGTAACTAATTTAGCTTGATATAAGCAGGATTGGTTTTTACATTAAGTATTTGTAATACTTGCTTTCTATTCCAACACGCAGTTGGCTACGTGTATTTTTCCTGTTCTGTTAAGGATGGAGATGACAGCACATCAGAACAATTTTGGAATGAAAAAACTAGAAGTTCCGCTCTTCTCATTCACCCACATGTTCCCTTTTTTTGATTTATGTTCAAAATACTAAATATTCAAACAGTTTTATGGCACCAGAAGTGAGAATGGAAGCAGAGGGCAATAAAGAATTGTTTTGCTTGGTCTGAAGTAACCCATTTGGCTTAAGCTAGAAAAAAGTGTTCTCGTCAGGTTGTGCTTGAACACAGCTGTGTACATGTTTTCTGATTTCTGCCTTTTTTTGGGTCTGTGCATATTTGTATAATTTTTCTTGTCATCTTAGTCGTCACTTACAAACAGAATGTGCTGAATCATTTGAGAATTTTATGTTCTCACCAGAAGTAGCTTAATGTCCCAAACTTCTTGTGCAGGTTCTGTTAAAATTCAGGGGTTCCTATTGCAGAGGTGAAGGTGTTATTAGCTACTTGATGTTTTGTGAAACCATAACAGCTGATATTCTTAATACCTGAATGGTAATTCAACTATTTCAAACTTAAAACTTTAAAAACTTTTTTTTTCTAGAGGAGAAGTACAAAGTGGAAACAAAAGTCATTGTGGCAGACTTTGGAGAGAGAGAAGATATTTACAGTAGAATCAAAGCAGGATTGGAAGGCCTGGAGATCGGTGTTTTAGGTTTGTATCTGATCTTCCTTTCTTAGTGGTGTTGTCTTGACATGCCTGCTAACTTTTTCCCACACTGAGGTTTACTGAAACCCATTCACAAGAGCTAACATTTGCCTGACTGAAACTGTTGCTGACGTTCGATATGTGTGTTAGCTTACTGTTGATACTCTACACGAGATGGTGTTTGCACGTGTGTCTACATTCTAGAACTGCGATGCCTACTGAATTCTTCCAATGTGTTATTCTGTGATTGCTAAAGGCTCTTTTAGCTTATGACTGCATGCACAGTGACTTGACCTAATGCTGTCTTAGGACCAAAACAAGCTCCAGATACTAAGATTCTTCTTAGCAGTAGAGCCCTGTGGGAGAACCATCACCTTTTAATTATGGAGCTGTTGAAATTTAATCACTGGAGTATCACATCGAGTAACTGGCTCCTGCTTCAAACGTTCTAAGTTTGAAGTTTTCTGGTCATGTTGGTAAGCTGTGGTTCTTTTGCTGGTAATGACACAGTGTGCCCAAGTATGGTTTGTGGTATTGCAGGAGTGTAGGTGGGGTGGTAGTCCTTGAAAAAACGAGGTGATCCATCCAGTTACTTTGTTGAATGTAGAACAGAGGTGATTTCAAGATGATGTTTATCACAAGAAGAGTTTACCTGACTCTCTTCTGAACAGTAGTGCAAAGGCAGTTTCTTATCAGTTT
The DNA here is from genome assembly GCF_000690775.1 of Eurypyga helias. NCBI lineage: Eukaryota > Metazoa > Chordata > Aves > Eurypygiformes > Eurypygidae > Eurypyga > Eurypyga helias. The sequence continues at coordinate 42,574 of NW_010254472.1, forward strand.
TCTGGTCCTTTTCTTAAAAGTACATATACCTGTGCATATCCTGTATTTCTATGGTTACTCAATATGGGGATGAGAACCTGTGATGGTTAAACATAAGGCATGAAATATAGTTGCATGGCTTAGACATCTACTGGTATATGTCATCTGATAAGGCACTTTTCACTACAAAATTAACTTTACTAGTCTGAAGTGCAGTAATGGAGCTAGAACCTCAAAATAAATTAATTACACAAGATGATACACTGTATGAACTTTGTTGCTAATAGATGAATCTTGTTCTACAGTGTCAGCAAATGATGCTCAAGAAAATAGTGTATATAAAAAATGCAATTAAAAATAACATTCAAGGATAAAGCCCAGAATGTTCCCTAATACTTCTGATAATTTTGAGTACATGCAACTCGTGACATCCAGTATTTTAAGTTTCTATAAAAAACTTGAATCCATTGGAGTAACTACAACTGCCACAACTATAGTTTTGTGTGCAGAGTAGTTGTGACAAAGCTGTGGATGCCTTGTTTCTTGTTTCTGAAAGGATTAAGTTCCAAAGAAACTTTGAAGATTAAAATTAACATCTGTTCTAATTTGTCCCGTCTCAAAATCAGCTTGGGGAAGGTAAGGCTTGCAAGCTGCCTGTCACATAGCAATTGCTGCAGAATGGTGTATCACTTAAATATCTTGAAACACCACCGAACCTTTTACTGTGTGAGGTACGTGTCCACACTGGAAGGATTTTTATTACTTCTTAGGCTGTGGTAAGGTTATGGTGAATACATGAAATCATGAAAATCTTACTCTCTCTAGTCTTGCTCAAAGTGGGCACTAAAGCCATGAATGTGTCTCAGATTTCGTGTAAGCTTATTACAGGAAAACAAGCATGTTCCTCAAACACAGCCTGGTTCTTGCTTTTATTTGCGTGAGCACCTTGACTAAAAACGTGGTAAAAATAGCAACTAAATGCTGTAGAGTTGTGTATGCTCTAGCTGAGTTACTCCGCTTTTTTTCTTGCAGCCATTGCCAGTGCAGGTTTACAGAAATCTCTTCTAACTAATCACTAGCATTTTTAGTAGGTCTCATGCTTGGGCTCATCAGATTACATGATATATTGGTGCTTTCCCCCCCCTCCCTCCCAGATACAGCTGTACTATTAGAAACCACTTGCCAGTGTAATTTTTTTAACACAGATGATGGCTACTCCAGAAAGACCGTATCTTAATATTTTTTTAAATGGGAATTAATTTCATGCTTTAGTGCCTTATATTCTAAATTCTGTAGCATTTGTTGTAATTCAGAATATAGCTTTTGCTGATCTGCGTTTCTCATGTTTGTGTGAGGGTTTAAATGAGAACAGCCTTAGGGGATGAATTCCTAGGTTCCAGTATATTTTAGTCTTTCAAGCCTTAGCTGGGAAGGGTGGGTACAGGAAGCGTTGGTAGCACAGCATAGTTGCCAGTGATCGATGCTGATTATCTTTTAGCCTTATACTTAAAGAAGCATGAGTCTCCACGTATACTGCTGGAGATCGAGCTTCCCATCATGTAGTTGCAGAGTCTAACTAAAGTACTTACAGATTGAAATCCTTGTAAACTTCTTATTTGGAAGCTGCTTCTCACCCACGTAGGAAGGCTAAAAGAGTTTGCATAATGTTTTGCTGTGTGTTCAAAACAGCGTCTGTCAGTGACTTCGAACATGTGCTAGCTACAGCAATATGTTAAACAAGCAGAGGTGGGAAATCCTTCCGCTGTTCTTAAATCGCTGTGGTTCTCGAAAGGAGTTTCAGCTGGACGGTGTCTTACCCTGTTGTTATCCAGATTGCTCTAGGGTAAAATATGCACAAACTGAAAACTAATCTTTTTTTAACGTTCTGTTCCAAGCTGCAGCAAAGTACGACCTGATAGGAAACCACTGCTGAAAGTGGAAGGGTACATACCTGGGGCTCAGTCTGCAGTTAGGGGTGTGAATTTTGTGTGACTCTCTGTAGTGTGAATCATACAAATATTCTACACTTGGACAGAATAACCAGGGTTAGTCCCCAAACCCTGCCACACTTTGTAGCCAATATCCTTTCCAGAGAGATGGACTGAAAAGTTGTTTAATTTGGGATGAAAGGAAGGGAAAAATCTGTCTCATTCTGGCAATAGCAAGATTAGACCTTCTTCCTTTTTAAAACTTTTCTCTCTTTCTAATATAGCAAATGTCTGCCAGGAATTTGCCATCTCCCTGTTCTCCTCAATTCCTGTATCTTTAAAGGTTATCTAAAAGTGAAAAATTTGAAACGCACAACATGGCTAATGAACTCGGGGTTTCCATAAATACCCAAATATCTGGACTAGAAGAGCTGTCATTCAAGGGGATCTCTGAATGAAGTTTGTTCACTTTGCCAGGATCTCTCCTGCATGTGTCCTGCATTCCTATTGATTCTTCAGTATCGGTCGGGTTGGATGTTAAAATGATAGCTTCTGGCACAGGTTGGGGGGGGCTATTTTATTTTATTTTCTTAAAAAAAGGCATCAGAACCTTTTGACGACATGTAGACTCCTGCCCGGAGCGTGCACAGTGTCGTGGAGCGCACATAGTGCTTTGGGATTCTCTGGAGTGTAAGACACTGTATAAATGTAAAATGTTGCCACAGCAACCAAATGTCACACGATTCACTTGCGTAAGATGAACAACAGATACTTAGGAAACGGAGATCCCGTTTGCTTGCCTTTTTTTGTCTCTATATCAATGTGCATTATTAAGTTTGAGGCAAGCGAGGCTGCAGAGCCACTTTGTTTTCTGATGGTATTCGAAGTTTTCCCCTGCTTGTGTTGGGATTCGAGCATGGATGCTGGTTCCATGTCTGAGAATACAACCCAGCCGCTCTGAAGTGTAGAAAAAGATGTGGTTTAAGTAATTAATGTATTTTCGGGGTTAAACTTAAATGCTGACAATGGGAAAAGGCTTTGCAGATGTGGGGGTGACAGGGTGCCGCACCGAATCTCCGCGAGAGGAGTCCCTGAAGAGGCGGTGAAAGCAAACCAGACACGCTTTCTCCAGGCAGAACATCTCCGTCGAAGCCAGAGGCTGCTCGGAGCGGGTTGCTCGCCCCGGCAGTGACGCCTCCCGCCCCGAGCCGCCGGGGCGC
>NW_010254473.1:0-16923 GCF_000690775.1 Eurypyga helias
GTCTCCAGCTGGATTTAGCTCCAGATTTAATCTTTAAACAGAACAGAAAGCAGAATGGTGCTGTCTTCCTAGTATTTGATTTTAATATTTTATAATACCTTGTACAGTATGTTTCAAACAGAAAATTGAGGCGAATGAAAACAATCTGCTACCACAGGTCTCACACCAATGTGGAGAAGCTGCAGGCTTTAATTGTTTCTATCCCATGGTGTGAAAGCACTATTAATATTAATGAAGAGACCAGGGATAGATATGTTACCTGTAAGTCTTACAGAAGAGTCATTTAGGACTTGGTCAGGCTTAATGTGAAATAGAGATCATCACAAGTAATTTTATTTTCCTCAGAGCCCTTTGAAATCTATATTGAGTGAGCAATTCCAAATATACAGTTGATGGGAATATGTCTGTTTATTTCATTTTTCCCTATGAAGAAAAAATATGAGGGCTAGATAGAACTTTCTGTTTCACCTTTCAATGACTAGTTACACAGTTTCATTGCCTAATCGCCATGAAAAATTACTCATATTTCTGTCAGTAACAGTACACAAGTTGTACATTAATCCAGAAACAAAACCTTTGCCTACAATTGCATGTCTCCCAGTAACTGCTCAATTAACTCACAACACGAATGTGCATTATAGGTCTCATCAGATCTATCAGAGTCAGCTCTCCAAGGACTTGAATTTCAGCTGCTTACACGGAATGAAAGGATTTCATTGTCATTGTAATCACAGTGACATAAGGAGTTTTAATTAGTTTATTTGACAAAGCTGTTTGTTTACAGTCTCACATTTTTGGGGTTCTTTTATTTGCTTGTTAATTATTTGCACAACAGATTTCTATAGGAAATTGAGATGGATCAGACCTATTCAGTGAATTATTTACTAATATTATCAACATAATACATTTTCCCTAACTCTCCATTAGTACTCAGAGTCCATCTTTTATCCTTGAGTAGCACTTCCAGTAAGAACATCGTCTGTCTCCAATATTTAGTGTGTGCCTTATTTCATCATTTTTCCTCTGACCAACTCTTTAAGTTAATTGCTAATCCTGCTTACAGTTTTTTTGAGGCACATTCACAGACCCAAAAATTATTTTGGAGAACAGATGAGTGTGTAATGATCTGTCATTTGGAATCATTGATAAAAAGATTCAAGGTTAGTATTCCTGTACTATTTAACTAAAAAGCACGAGAATTAAGAAGTCTGGAGAGCTCAGTGATCTAAGAAGTGTCCTCAGGTCCACCAGCTGTACTACTAGCAGAAAGGACAGACGCTGTTGAAGAATGCAGGACTTGGCAAACTGCTTGCTTAGAGAATATAGAGATACATGTGAAAAAAAAAAGTAATAAATATGTCAGAGAAACTCAAACCCCAAACAAATTAAGTTGTGTGGGCTAATTTCAATGTACAGTTTATTCAGACCTAGGAACTTCTAGCTTGTTAGGAAGTTGACACTTGTGTTTGAGAAGGCAGCCTAGACACTGATGGCATCCATGGCTTTCAGGATTCCTGTAGTCAGTAATTTACATCTTCAACATAGCTCCTCTTCTTTCACCTGGAATTTCCATGAAATAATCCCAAATATGTATACTATCCCTGCAGAAAACAATACTTTAGTGCATGCCCAGTGAATCAGGAATCCTTATTGATGATCTGCCTGTGCAAAATATTTAATGAATGTTTAATAAATCCATATATATATGTTATATATATTTTATGCATCCAAAAAACCTCAGGTTTGCTATTTCTGTGTTGTGTAATACCTATACACAGACTTTTGTTTGAAACTACCTCAGGTTCATAGGCCATCTTATGGCAAAATTTCTGTGCATGCTATTAAAAGCATGTGTCCAGACACATTTGAATGATCAAATCTTACGTTCTTCATACCTCTGTTTATGATACTGGACTTAACTGTCATAAAAATATGAAGCCTGGAAGACCTTGCAGTCCTTGACATTGGGGCTGCAAAAATATCACATTTTCAGTTCACTCCTGCACAGAAAAGCTTAACCTTGTGGTATAAAAAATGAAGTATGTGAGAAAGGAGATTAGATGTGTGAAGGAAAGCAGAACAGACAGTTAATATGGGGAAGTAGAAAGAGGATCAGACAAGAAAACAAATAATTTTACTTAGATTGAAAAATAAGCCCAAATATTTATATAAAACCCCAAACATATCACTTTTCAGAAAATGCACTTAAGTATTCTCTTCAGCAGTTCCAAACCAGATACTTTTTTCAAGTAATAAAGGACAACAGCAAAAATTATTTCAGCTCCTGAGGCACTGTCTTCTTTGGATTTTCATGAGAAAAGAAAATTATTCTAGTAATAAGGGTAAAGACGCTGGTCTGATTAAAATCAGTGACGGCTGTATAAAGCCAAATTATAACACACTATAATAGGAGCTTCTAAATAGAAGTGATAAAAAGGTAAGATTCTTTCAGATAATTTCAGTGTATTTCTTTATATACTTTTTGAGAGCTTTTTATAAAAATGTCACATGTGCAACCTATTCTTCTCAAAACTTACCTGTCAAATGGAAAAATATTTTAAATACAGTACTCATTGGGGGGTTTTTGCTAAATAAAAAAGTATATCTATTCTTATGTTTTCAGAAAGGAATGCTTGAGGGAGAACACAAAAAACTTAATTGTTGAGTACTCAGAAACATTAAAAATTTTGCAGGTAGCAGGAGGGAATCGTTGTGCCTAATTGCTAACAAATATGATATTTTAAAATACTTTTAAATTTAATTGAATTTATTTCAGCAGTATTTTCAATAAAGGTGCCACACAGAGAATTCCATAAGAAATCCAATCTTGTCTTCTTCATCTTTTCTAAGATTAATAAGTCTTAAGCTTATTTCCAGTTCTGCAACTGACAGATAACCTTGGGCAAATTATTTGTCTTTTTCTGCTTCTGCTTTTTTACCTTAATAAAATGGAACAAATCACAATGACCATTTAGTACTTTATGTAGAATATTCACAGTTAGAGCAGCTGCCTCTTCTTAGTAATCAAATGCCAGGTATAGTCTCTTTCATCACATAGTGTCTCTGAGTACCTTTAGATTGAGAAGGGCAATATGATTTTAGTGCCAGGCAGATAATCTCTGCTGCTGGCTCAAGCAAATCAGGCATTATACTGTAACTGACATCTAAGTGAAAGATCTGAGTTTCAGATCTCTGATGGTACTGTTTGGTTATATTGCTTGATATCATTTCACCTACACCTTTCAAAAAAATGACCAATTAAATTAGACATGTGAATGTTTGGAAATACCGGCCCTTTTCATGAGTGGCCATTCTTTAGGTTTTGTTTGGGTTTTTTTTATAGAGGATTAGAAAAAGAGTACTTCAATGCTCAAACATTTAGCCAAGCTTCACTAAAGGAGGCTATTCCAGAGCATCATAAATTCTCCTCTCTTATGTGGAGAATATGATTTTATTTACACTACCTTTACAAATCTTGAAAGGTGGCTGGTAAAGAGTAGTGTTTATGAGGCGAAATGTTAGGGACCAGCAAGTGAGCCAAGTCATGTGATTTCCAGCCATGTCCATAGTGACAATGCAGGTCTGAGATCAGGCCAAGAAGCCATCGGTGATGGTGGGTCAGGGACAGCAAGGTGCAATGCTGAGCAGAGGCACATCTGCAAGAAAACTCATAGAAAGACATAGGGCAAGGGCCTGAGATAAAATGCAACAGCCAAGCAAGGGGACAGAGACCCCAGATGAACCTCCTACAACATTTTCTCACAGCTTATGTGTTTGCATAGCAGACAGGTACCAGGTAACATAGGTATTTAAAAATACTTAGCAAACTAAACATACTGAAGTTCATGAGCCCTGATGTGATGTACCCATGAGTGCTAATGGAGTTTTCAGATGTCACCGCAAGGCCATCCTCAATAATCTTTGGACAGTCACAGCAGTTGGGAGAAGTGGCCAAAGACTTGAGGAAGGCAAATGTAACTCAAATCTTCAAGAAGGTCAAGAATGATGACCCAGGGAACTACAGGTTGATCAGCCTCACCTTGATCACTGCATCACTCAGATACGATGGAGCAGATAATCCTGGGAACTATTTCCAAGCACATGAATGACAAGAAGGTCATGAGAAGCAGTCATTGCTTCACCAGGGAAAAGTCATGCTTGACCAACTCAAGAGATTTCTATGCTGAAATGACTCACTCTGTAGATAAAGAGGGAGTAATGGATATTCTCTACCTTGACTTTAGCAATGCTTTTGGCAGTTTGCTATAAGATCATCATAGATAAACTCTTGAATTATTGAATGAATGAGCAGACAGTGAGGTAGATTGAAAATTGACTGAACAATTGGGCCCAGAGAAACCAGATGAACATTGGCATCATGTCTAGAAAGAGACCAATAGATAACAGTGCACTTCAGGGGTCAACAAACACTGATCCAGGGGTCAATACACAACATTTTAATTTTTGTGTTTCTTGTCTTCTGTTCCTGTGCTAATATATTGATTAATGAAACAAAGGAAGAATAAGACAAGAAACTTGGATGTCCCTGTCTTGACCACAAGGATCCTATTTAGAATTAATTAGGTCAGACATATCAGTTACATCATTTTAGAATAGATATAATTTAAAAACTAAAATGAAATATTGTTTTCAATGTGTTAAATATAATTATCACATTGCTTTTTTATTAAATCTTTGTAGAGTTTATTATAACTATTCTAGTTTTTCTGTATTGTTGCCAGTTATGTCTATGGTAAATAGCTACTAAAATAAGTTATTTGGGATTCCTAGTTTTAAAAAAGTATTTCTACATACAGTAAATAACCACAGATTTGGTAGAATAAGACAGAATTTATTGTCTCTTGGACCAGAATTTGTTCGTTCTATGATAATAAGCAAATGTCTCGTATCACAAATTTCAACTATTCCTTTTTATTATAACTTTTGAGCAGATTCCCATGAGCTGTAGTTCTTAGCAGTACAATTCCTTCATTATAGGAGGAAGGTGTTAATAAATATATTGAGTTAAAAATCTCACTTCCTTCCTTCCTTCCTCCCTCCCTCCCTCCTTTCCTCCCTTTCTTCCTTCTCTTTGCTTTTCTTTAATGACAAATCAAAGACAGTCAATTTCCAAAGCACATTATTTGGCAGTCACAAGTTCTACTAGAGCAAAAAAAGATTTCAGTTGTTTTTCATTTCTTCCTTTCAGGTTTAACCACTCTAGGGCATCTATTTCCCTCCTGAAGGGAGGAACTCTCTTCAGCTTTTACTTTGAGCCGTCCATCATCCTGCAGAGAAAATAAGGTCCCAGGAAGTCATCAGCAAAAGTAGAAGAGAGAAGGTGGTGGCATTTGAGTAAGATTTAATCACATTGTTTCACCTTGCATTCTGTTTTAAAAATAAAAAAAAAAAAAATAGGTGAAACAAAGAACTACCTCAGAGGCTCCCCCTCAACACCCAAAAGTACTTTGTCTTGTGTTACAGTAGATTCACTGCAGAAAAAACCCTCAATTGAATATAATCAGCTGATGGAAAATACTTCTTCGGCAATACAGAAGCTCTTACAATAACTCAAATGACTCACCTCCAAGTTTTTCTTTTCACTTAAGCAGCTTGAATTTGGACTTTCCTTGTGAGTTGGATCTTTGCACTGTTTGGACAAATTTGATCAGGTGAACTGAAAGAAATGTATTAGCTTGCATGTCACCTTCTGTCAAGAAATGGCAAGCACTTTAATTTCACCATGGTGTCAACTTTTCTTAGCTCATTTCTGATCAATGTTCAGGGCTATGACAAGTGCCTTCTCCAAGTCCAGAAATAAATTTAGAACCAAAATGAACTTTTTATCTGAACATTTCAGAGCTTTGTGGGAGTGATCAGAAAGTGAAAGAACAACTTTGTGGGTTTTTTTTTTTTCACTTCCTACAAAGGATATAAAAGGTTTGGCACTAAATAGACTATCACAGTGGCCAAATTCCAAATCTGTTCCTGGGTCTCAGTTTACATACATGGTTAATTTTCCGAACACACTGGAAATTTTGCAAACACACTTGGAAAACATGCACATAGAGAAATGAGGAGGGCTCAGGTTTTTTTCCATCCCTACTCATTTGACCTAATCACATTTGAAATTCCAGAACTAGAGAATAATGCATATTCTATCTAAGAAACTGTGGCATGCCAGGATGTGCTACCATAATGATGTGTAGCTGTTGGGTGGTATTAGTACCTTGACAGCAATGCAGTTAAAATATTCTAACATTGGCATGTTTTCCTTTCACAAACAAAGAAGTCTTGACCAGGTAGAAAGGAAGACATTTGAGCTTTGACTGATGTCTATACATTTCTCTTACTACTTACACTGTCGATGACTATACACCAGACCTAAAATATCTGGGATGTATCAGATGAAGCTGCAAAACACCAGAAGCCTTTACAGGGATACTGAGCTTAACTCATTGCACAGGTGATCAAAGAAGAAAGAGCAAGTGTGTTGTGTTCAAAATATGTCATATACCCTGTATATGCATGACAGAATGCATATGGACCAATTTGTGAAATCCCTGTCTTCAGGTGAAATGAACAACTACAGTCTCGAGTTTACTCTATGATAGAAACCAATGTTTTCATCTTCAGAATAGAAATAAATTCAGAGGAAAACATAGTTTTCTACTAGATCCATTTGCTTCTTTGCATCCTGAAACCAGCAGATAAAACCCAAGACTCCCTGAGCTGGCCATTATAGTTCTGCATGTGAAACAGTTTCAGGATATTTTTAAACAGAAAAATAATTTACAAGAAGAAGAGGGTTGTTTATACAGAAGAACTGAGCGAAGACTCCTCTAACACTGTAGAGAGTATTTAAATAAGCAAAGCAAAGATCTAGCACCAAGCTTTGAGAAGATCAACTGACTTTCTCAGACATTTATTTGAATGTTTACATGCATTCACTTTTGTTTGCCTTTGAGTTTATAAGAAACATGTATGATAAAAAACTTTCTGAGTGTTTGTGGTGAGCAGGGACAAACCCTGTTAAAGAATTCACACCTGTGACCTGAAAGCTAAATCAGGACAACAGTACTTTTCAGGGTATAACTTGTTTTATTCAAATTGAAATGTGTTTTCAGGGTGAAACACTAAAGAGGGACAAGAATCACATGTATTTATCTCCACTGGTTGTAGATAGGGGAATAGGACTTTTTCCTTGTAACAGTATAGCATAAACACTATTGCAATCATATAAACAAGGAGTTTAATCTAGCAGGCACCTCTCTACAAAATTTTAAAAGAAGTGTGATTCCAACAGGCAAGAACATTTTCTTGTAAGGACATTCCATTCATGCTATTGTCTCTTCCAACAGTCTCTGAGTATTGTCTTCCAGAAGGACTTGCTCTGCCGCTGAATCTAACAAGCACCAGGTGGCCACAATTAAAGTGGTAAAGAAAAAGGTGTACAGTGGTTTCTCATCATGCTTTTATCTTCTTTTAAGTCAGAACTGGAAATTTCCCAAACTCCTGTGTGGGAACAGATCAAGAAATGAACATGATATTCAGCTTTCTGTATAAATGATCTGGTGTTCCATTTTTGTCCTTAAAAACAAGTGAAAATTGAATGTTAAATATAATGGCTGTGGCCCCTACTGAGGCATCGACTAATGACTTGCTGTTTGACAGAGTAGTTGCGTTATCTTTTTAAGGTATTGAAATAAACATTCCTGAGTTCTTGTGGCAAGCAACACAAAGCCAAGTTGCTCACTTTCAAAGGTTATTTATTCATTTCGCCAAAGGCTTCTATCAACGTTGAAAAAGAAAAAGGAAGCCATTACAAGGCCAAACTGATGAATAAAGAAATTGGAATGTTTGATTGCATTTACAACAGTTAGAGAGTAATTTGTGACCAACCTAACCATCGTAACCAAAAAAGGCACAATACTAGAGTAAATGCACAAAAACTTTGCAATACTACATCACAGGAGAGGAAAAATATGTTTTCTCTTCCTGCCTCCTGTGCTAAATTTCAGGGCTAAATGCCACATCTTTTCATATGCCAGAATGGGATTTTGTTTGTTTGTTTTGCCACTTGCTTTTTGCTAATTCCAAAATATTTTTGATTCATTTTTGGGGAAAGTATGGTGAATCCTTATTAAATACATGATAGACAGACAGGAAAAAAATGGCTAAATTATTTCTTCAATAGTAGTGTGTTGCTAAGAGAACAGAGTAGCTCTGCCGAAAGTCTAATTAACTCCCTGACAAGTAATGTTTAGAGACAATGTTGAATAGATATTTATCTACTATACTATAGTTACTATACCTAGCTTGTACTTGGGGACTGAAAAAAACATGGCAGAGAGCCTTGAACTATCTTGCTATCATCAGTCCATCAGTAAAACTAAGCCACTAATTGTGTTCTGTCTGAAAGTAGTAGATCTACATGGGCAAAGGAACTCCCTTCATTTGACATTCTGTATTATACGCATGAAATAAAAAAAAAAAAGGGACCCAAAAGTACACTGTTTTGCCCGTTCAAATCCCAGATTGCACTGAATGCACTAAAGAGCACATCAGGCTCCTATGTTATTTGTCAGCTTCATATCACAGCAGTGAATATAGAGTTGCTTTCTACAAATACCTAGTTTATGCTTTATATTGATGTACATTTACATGCAAATCTAATTTCATGTCATTTAATTATAAGAAGCAGGGTAATAAGTATGAAGATAAATATTTTACAGACCTAATCTGGAATTATTCTTTGGAATCATGATTATGTGTTGAGAACTATGCTCCACAATCAATAGTAGGCAAGGCCATCTAAAAGATAATTAGAACTGTGCAATGTCCATTTTGGATGCTGACATTATGTCAAAGATGTCCAAAACCAGCTAGAAAATTATATTGGGGTTTTTTTCAGAGATTGCTGCATTTCCTTATTTGCTGAGTAAAATATAGCCTTCTTTATAATACTTCATTTTTTTTGAAACAGATGTGCAACTTTTACTGTCATGGTTAAACCTCCTTAGCCAGCAATAAAGCACCACAGAGCCGCTTGCTCACCTCCCTCTCTCCCCTAGTGGGATGGATAAGAGAATCAGAGGAAAAAAATAAGAAAATTCATGGGTTGAGATAAGAACAGTTTAAGAATTTAGAATAAATTACATAATGATACTACTACTAGTAATGATAATAATATGTAATAAAAAAGGAAAAAGGGTAAAATTAAATTAAAAAAAAAAAAAAAAATAAAACTTCTCACCACTGACCAAACAATGCCCAGTAAGTCCCTGAGCAGCGACTGCCTCTCACAGCTAACTCTCCCTACTCAGGTACCAAGCATGATGATTGATGGCATGAAACATCTGTTTGGTCAGCTTTCTGGGCTGTGTCTCATACTGCCAGGGCAGTATGAGAAACTGAAAAAGTCAGTGTAATAAATAGTGCAATATAAACATTGCTTGGCAACAACTACAAATATCAGTATGTTGTCAGTGTTCTCAACCCAAATTAAAAACATATCCTCATACTAGCTACTATGAAAAAATTTAACTCTATGCCAGCCAAAACCAGCACATTCTCCACCCCTTACTTAGCAAAATTTATGCCATGCTGAGGTCCACACTATCCAATACATTCCCATTAACCATCTTCCCCTGACCCACCATCCTTTGATGTAATACACAGATATCTTTCTCTTAGCCTATAGACCATCCTTATAAAATGTCCATAAAATGTGCATTGAGTTCATTCAGTCCGTGACTTGGGGTCCCATCTGTTATGATGGTTATTTGGAATAAAAGAGATTTTGGTGTTCTTTTTTTCCTGTGTAAGAGGAAAAAGTTCGTCAGTTACACAGTTCATCATAACATTTGCACAGTTCATCATAAAGTTAAATATCTCATGCTACTAACAGAAGGAAATAATAGATGTACAAAACATTCACCACAATACTCTGCTTTTTGTTCAGTGCTGCACAATAAATATAATCACATTTGTAACAGATTTTTATCAAGTAGCCCAAGCTTTATTTTCAGAATTATGTAATAAATCAATTTAAATAAAATTATAAGTCCAATTCAAATGTAATATTGGGCACTTATGAAGTAGATTTTCTGATTTGAAAAAAAAAAAAAACAGAGAATTTTTTGGTTCTTAAAAGGCTGTTCAGAAATTTCTATATCCATCTTTGAATTTAGAATGTTTCAGTTTCAGCGAGAATTATGTACCACCAAAATTTATGGGGAAATATTATGGAGCTGGGCAAATTAAACAGAGATTTTAAAAGGAAATTACTGATCTCAAGAAGTTACTTTTAGTAATTTGGATAGCAAACATCTCAAATGTTATAGTGTTCACTGTAACACAATGTTTACACAATGGTGAACATATGTATAATGCATGCCTTGGCAATAATTAGATGCTTAGTAGGCTGATTATTTTTGTGAAAAAAATTTACCAAAACCAAGTAATTAAACAACAAGCAGAGACTATGTTAAGACTTAGAATAATAATTGTTGAAGTTCTGATCTAACAGGGCACTATGCATTAATTATGTAATGTTATATGCCGAATAGAAGAAAATATAAAAATATTTATGTATCTAAGGGCTATTATTATAAAACATTTGCTTTCCTGATAGCCTAGGGTGGTCTAATTTTTAAATGTTTCCATGTTATGTAAATGTACAAGAAGCAGAAGTTAAAAGCAAGAAATTTGAGTTACATGCATTTAAAATGAAAAGGTTCCCACAGAAGTTGCCTAAGACGTTACTTCATATAATGCAGCTCTTTCTCTGTAGAGAAAATGCCACAGAAAAAAAAAAAAACCCCAACCTTTAAAGTTTTTTTTTTCTTTTAGTAGATAACGTATTTATTACTTTCTAAATTAAAATATTAGTATTCATGTGTAGATATCATATCTACACATGATTTGTGCAGTCTTGGAGACCGACAATTTATTCTACTGGTGAAACTACTTTGCTGTTCATAAAGAATGTATATTTTTCAAGAAAAATCACCAACCTACAAGAAGTTGCTTATCTGGCATAAGGAAGTCTGTTTGGTACGACTAAGTGAAATGGAGGAGAAAGAAAATTGAAGCTTAAGTTTAACCAAAACTAAAAAAGTAAGTTTGAAGTAATGCACCATTGAAAGAACTCTAGTGGAAGGTGTCCTTGCCCATGGTGGGGGGGTTAGAACTAGATGATCTTTAAGGTCCCTTCCAACCCAAACCATTCTGTGATTCTATGAAACAAGTACCTCCAGCCAAAAGAATCTGGGGGAGGAAAGTAGAGAGCATGACCCAGAAGTAGACGAATAAACACTAGGATCCACATGTGCGAAGATATTTTGAACATGAAGTGAGAAGAGATGCACAGGGAAAGGAGTCAGACATGTTTATGAGAAGAAATATGAAAGGGGAATGACAGGTCCCAGTAGTCAAAATATTTAAAGACTGTAGTGTGTCCTGACAGTCTAGACAGAGAAATGAGTCAAAGGTAACAAAATCAAGCACTGTGAAAATTATGTACAATTTACAAATTTGAAGATTATGGAGATTAACAACAGATAGGAGAATACTGAAGAACTCTAATTTTCACTTTTGAATTTGAGAGAAATACTAACTAAAGATGAAAGTAAGTATAACAGATGTATGAATATGCATAAAAATTTGGGGGGAAACAAAAAAGAGGAAGAAGGAGTAAGAAAAGAAGTGACAGAAAAATAAATTACTTGAAGGTGAGAAAGGTTATGTTTCCATTATTATTGTTAGGAAATACAGATTTTTATGGAAATAAATGTGTATGGGAGAAACGATAAGCGAATATGAGAAAGGCAGTGAAAACAATATGGATAGGCTATGGTGAGTAGAAGTTTTTAAGGTGATCAGAGGTGGAAAAGTTTTACTTTTAAAGAATTTCGAGTAGTAAAAGTTGTCTGAAGTTTCTGTCTTAATAATTGAACGAAACTCCAGGCGAGAACATGTGGACAAAGAAGACAACAATTGTATCAACAAACAAAGCAAGAAAATCTAAGAACTGTGGAAGTCTACTAGAATTTTATGTTAGATGACAACCAATATTTTCTGTGCCCATGGAAAATGACAACTATGGCCTATGGCTCAGTGGCTGGTTATCTAGCTACAAATTCAATATCTGAATCAAAAACTGACATAATGCAGCAGAAATATCACATATTAAATTAAGACATCATAAGTATATTTGACAATTAGGAATGAGGGCCGATGATAGATACATTGCAGTAACCCAGATTAACAAATTAGCATAACAAAGTCACTTTAAGTGACTACACACATAGCAGAAAGGAATAACAAAGACTCAGATAAGGCAAGGGATGTTCTTTTTAAATTTAGGCTTGAAACTACATTTACATATCAATACATAAGGAATATAACTGTTCTTACAGCTCAAACAATCTCTAGATTTTTTTGCCTGTTATCACATTCAACCATATAGGCATTCAAATATGAAATTAAAAACAGTTGATGTGGGGTAGAAAATTATATGGAACTAGCAAGCATTGCTTCCCTCAGACACAGTCTTGGTACAGATAATGATGGAAAAACTTATTTAGAAATTAAAAATATGTCAGCTGTCACTGAAGTAGCACCCTCAATCCATGTACCTTTCTTCAGAAGAGACCCAGGGAATCTATTTTCCTAACCAGACAACATTCTCAGACCACTTGCTAATGGTAAGGATTATTTTGTTTCTCTCACAATCAATGTAGGAAATACTGAAGATGACAAGAAAGGCAAAAGCAATGCTTACTAGTGGGTGGATTGAGACATGTTGTCATATGGAGTTATAATACCTGTCGGTTGTTTGGTTTTTTTTTCATTTGAGGTAGGCCTCAAAGCATTAGTTGTGAGAAATTATTACCTGTTAAAAAAACCTCCAGTAGACAAAATATTTCACAGTTTTTGAGTTATGTTAGAATTTGTTGGCTCAGTGAGGGCCAGGAGTTTAAAGCAGCTCTCTCATCTCTCTTTCTCTGCAATATCATAATATATACAAGACTCCCTGCCTTCTTGAAGCTTAAGAATCCAAATTTTTTCACAAGTAAAGGTTGATTTTTGCTTTCTATAACTTTTCAGGTTTTCTTCCAGAAGTCTTACAGACAGTAAAACTATGTATTAGAAAAATTTGCCTGAATCAGAAGCGCAGCTTAGCTGGCTACTTCTTGTGGGTTTTTTAGCCAGACGTGTTTGTCAATGATTAAATTAAATCACATATTCTCAAAAAGGCAGCATTCTCTTCATCCAGCAACCTTTCTACTTGAGATCAAATATCCTTCTGCTTAAAGCTGCAATATTTTAAATGCACTTTAACCAAACACTGAAAATAAAGCATTGCTGTATCTCGCCTAACGAATTTGAAACTGAACCCACAGACACAATGAAATTGGGGGAAGGGGGGCGAAACGAAGGGAGAAAGAGTTTCTTTTTCACTGTTCAGTGTGGAGACCTCATTCTTTCCTTTATTTCTATGGACATAATGTTAGCAATAATGCATTTGGGAAAGATAAAAATGTTACAGGTGCTCACTCAAAAATAGTATATACATTCAAGACAATTTAATTGAAATCTTGATAAATTTAGAGAGACAGATTAATATAGATTATTCACATTCCTTAGGATAGATAATTAAATAGATGTAATCGTAGTATGTCTCTCTGTTCAAAAGGTCCAACTACCAATGGGTCTGGATACACCTTATTATCTGACTTCTCTAGGATGCCACAGGATTTGTGCTGTCCTTCAAAGCGCCAGCACTAAAGAGAATGACTGGGGCTGAGAGTGCAGAAGCAGCACCATTTACATTTCATAACAGACACCATCTGAACCAGTTCCACCTTTTTTTTTCTCCCCAGGTAAAAGGTGGAAGAAAAAATAGATGTTGAAATGTTTGAGAGATGATAAATGTTATGGTACTTCTTTTCTCCCCTTCCCATTAAATTAGCAACTGATAACATCTAAAACCAATTTACAGATCCATCTGCTTAACAAACAGAACATTTACATCCCTGCAACTGCTTTTCAGGCAGGGGAATAGCTTATGCATAATAAAGTCAATTGGTTCCTCCATGTTTCCTGTCAATGTCAAGGGAAACCAAGGGAAAGTAGGAGGAATTAAAAAAACCCCACAACTTTGGAACTTAAAGTATGAAACTTCCTTGTATTGGCCAGTCTGTTATTTTGGCCCTACAATCAAAACCAGCTTCCTTCAGGTTCTGCTGAACTCTGTCAGAAAGACTATGTGTCATCCAAACTACTGACTTCAGCAAAATAACTTCTACGAAGTTCCTGAATTTCTATATTGTAAAACTTCTATTTTGTTTAGCTTCATGTATTATAAATCCAAGAAGAGACCTTTCTGCTCATCAAATCTACAAAACAGATGGCAATACTTCCCATAGATGTTGATGCTGATATGATTTTAATATTGCTAGTGACAGAGAATGCACTTGGTCTTCTATGATTTATAGTCATTAAACTCCTCCATTGTGTCAAAAATTAAGCCTCTGGAAAAGCTCGAAAATACAGATATTCTAGCTGTATTTTGCAACACTTCTGTGTTATATTCTCAGCTGTGGAAATCAAGCTGTGTTCCCTTAACATCCAAAATTTGCTCAAAGACCAACAGAGAATTTTTTGTATATACTTCAAAATATTAAGTCTTGTCCTATGAACACATTGCAGAGCAGACAGGTGAATGGGAATTGCAGCTTAAGACTAAGGTTACAGTCTCTCCAGCTAACATAAAATGCAAAACCACTCAATTGCCTCAGAGCCTAATAACTGACAGTTTACAGATAAACAGAGATCATTATGGCTGTCTGGCTCTAAACAAAAGGAGTTGTTCAGTCTATAACTCTGGATTAATAAAACATAAAAATTACTGTTTCATTTAATTACACTGAATTTACAAGATAACTCATAGTTATTGGATAGATAAAAAATATCATAGAATCACAGAATGGTTTGGGTTGGAAGGGACCTTAAAGACCCTCTAGCTCCAAACCCCTGCCATGGGCAGGGACACCTTCCACTCGACCAGGTTGCTCAAAGCCTCATCCAGCCTGGCCTTGAACACTTCCAGGGATAGAGCATCCACAACATCTCTGGGCAACCTGTTCCAGTGCCTCACCACCCTCTCTGTGAAGAATTTCTTCTTGATATCTAATCTAAACCTCCCCACTTTCAATTTAAACCCATTACCCCTTGTCCTGTCACTACAGGCCCTTGTAAAAAGTCCCCCCCAGCTTCCTTGTAGCCCCTTCAGGTACTGGAAGGATGCGATAAGGGCTCCCCGGAGCCTTCTCTTCTCCAGGCTGAACAAGCCTGATTCTCTCAGCCTTTTATCATAGGAGAGGTGCTCCAGCCCTCTGATCATCTTTGTGGCCCCCACCTATTCCTAAAAGATTTATATATAAATTTAGGTATTATCCTTCTCCTGATGATTAATTCCAAACTGTTTTACAGTACCTATTAAAAACATCCATGGAAGGAAGGGGAGAAAGGACTTTAAATGTTGCGTGCCAAAAAGTTGTTCTTCAAAATTTAAGTGCTTTTACATTCTCAATAATTATAGTCAATCAGTGTTTCTGCAAGCTTCCCAGGTTTTCAACTGAAAAATTATGTTCCCAACAAAATTAACAATATTTAGAGCACACTTTGCCAGCTGCGTCAAAGCTTTTTTAAGGATCCAAATCAAGTAAATTCAGCTTCAGGTAATGTTGCTAATGGAGAGCCTATATCCAGAGTGAGATCCACTTAAATCCACTGGCACAATACCAGTATGTATCCCAATTAGGTGTTACAGCTCTGTATGTTCACACAGGAATATATTAAAGAACAAAGCTTCATCCTGCATGAAGAATCATGCAAGGACAGCATTGCTTCACAGCAGAAATCAATAGAACTTTGAATGGAAGTCTGCTTGCAGGAGTGTCAAGATTTGAGTCATACAAGCCAAACTGATTTGCCTAAATTAACACAGATGAAAAGCCTCACTGGTTTCAATGATTTGATCTAATTACTGAAAGAACAACCACTTTCGAAACTGTAATTTAGGTATGGCTTTTAAACACGTATTTATATGAGGTACATAAAGCACCTTTTTCTTTAAATATCTGGCATATGTGAATGTCATGCCAGCAGTTCACCACTGGTTTCTCTCATCTGACTAGCTACAGACAAGCAGCACTATGTTTCACTTCCCAGACAGAGGATCAAGAAAAGGGATATCACTGTCACTTTTATGCTAGCTATGAGAAGACAGAATGTTGTGGTGTTTCTTCTGACTGACAGATGAGTGAAGAACTCGACCAACTTTGTCCTATGGTTCAGGTTATTTCCTTCAGAGAATATCAGAATAAAATTGAAAAATAAGTTCTTGCTATAGAACTGGTGTAAATAATTCAAAAATCCTATATAACAGCTATCATTCGTTCTTAAAATTGGGAAGCCAAGCATCCTTCTATGAGACAGGCTGGTTCTCAGGCTACCTGAAATTCCTATTTGTTCCTCCTGCCAATCTTCTAGTTAATTCAAACGTGTGTGTGCCTCTCAGAAACCTCCCTCACCTTGAAAGAACAACCTTGCTCTACGTTACTTTCAATTCCTATTGGAATTTCTTCTGTATGAAGCTGAAAGCTAATAACAAGGAAATGAAAACCAGAAAATATTAACAAGTGAGTTAAAATGCAAAAAGAAATATCTATTGTAGCTCTCAAAAAGACAATATTTTTGTAAAATTAATTGCTTGTTGCCCTTTTTTTTCCCCATGAGGATTAAACTTGCTGAAAGCTGAAGCTTTTTAATGTTTCAAAAATGTTTCAGATGGAAAGAAAGAACAGTCAGCACTCCACAACAAAAAACAAACAAAGGGAAAAAAAAGGGGGG
>NW_010254473.1:16972-20890 GCF_000690775.1 Eurypyga helias
AAGTGATTGCCTCCATATGAAAAAGAAAAGGAACAGTTGTTTGAGTGTGCCTGATCGATTTCTGAATGAAACTTGATCGTTGTAGGGACAGAAAAAGGAAAGAGTTCAGTTAATTGGGAACACATAGATGCTGCCGAGTCTTTTGCAACTACCTGGTATTCATTAATGCAACCCTCATTTACACAACATAAGGAACAGGAGAGGGATGTGAGTCACTCTCAGCTGTAATACAGCTCCTCTGCAGTACAACATCCTCAGAAGGAAGTAGTGGGCACGGTTAAAAAAGAGTTTGGCGAGGTATTTGGAAGCTGTTCTAAGCATTCTTTCCTATCCTGTTGTAGTTGCAATTAATACTTCTTTTCTTGGTACCAGGGTGTATCATAAAGACAAATACCCACCTCTCTAAATGTATCATAAAGGAAAATACCCACCTCTCTAAATGTATCATTTCCAATTCACAGAATAATGTGGTATCCATTTCAATCATTTGGTTATTCCAAATAAAGGCAAAGATGAAAAATCTTTTTTGTTCCAGTATTTTGTCACAAAGGACCTAGATGAACAACAAAGAGGAGGCTGGCTTCTAGTTCTGTCCTGACTTTTGTTCTCCTGATCAGGTGCAATCACTTGGGCAGAGATGGGGAAGTGATGCCTTCCTGGAAAACTACCAAAATTTCACACTGGAAGAAACTTTTGGTGTAGACTGGAGGGATGGTAAAGGTGTTTCACACTGAAATCCAGCTGCTGGTTGCTGCTGAAAATGACATTAGTCTCTTTGCCTCCAGGTTCCTGTTCCCACCCCTTTTGTGCCTGCTCTAGCCATGAGCTAAACGGAAGTGGGTTCCAGACACTGAAGTCTAGGAAAAGGGGGATATTGTATCATAACAGGCAAAAAGCAGAGAAGCAAAAGAATCCTTCCTAGTGAGATCTGACAACTAAACCAGATATATAAGTAATATATATTAGATATGTAAGTATAATGGGAAAAAGCAGCCTGCAATTCACAGAAATGAGGTATGAAAGTAATGCTGGTTGAGATGTTTCTGAGTCAAATTGAGGGAAGAAAAATAAACATCAAAGATAACAGAAAGAGGGACCTATATTTATGGACAGTTAGAAGACAGAATAGTGTTCCTGCAATCTGGAAAGTTATTCAAAGCAGCAGGAGCAGTGTAGGGGGAAAGTAACCACCCAGTAAAGATATATATATGGGGTTCTTTTAAGTCATAGAATCATAGAATGGTCTAGGTTGGAAGAGACCCTAAAGATCATCTAGTTGCAACACCCCTGCCATGGGCACGGACACCTTCAACTACACCAGCTTGCAAAAGCCTCACCCAGCCTGGCCTTGAAGACATCCAAGGAAGGGGCAACCACAACTTCTCCGGGTGACGTGTTCCAGTGCCTCACCACTGTCTCCGTGAACAATTTCATCCTTATATCCAATCTAAATTTACCCTCTATTGTTTTAAAGCCATTACCCCTTGTTGTGTCATTACATGGCACTGATTTTCTTTTTATTCACACATTTTCATCAAAGTTAGTTTGTTCTAGTATCTTTTACAATAAAAACTTGCATTAAGAATGGAATGCCCTTTTACTGTTTTCAGAGTACTGATTAGAAGTGAAAACAGATGCATTTCTCAGATCTGGTATGTTCAGCATCTTGATATAGTGCCTTAGCATGCATGAATAAATATGCATAATCTAAGTTTACCAATTCCTCAGAAGTTTGGTGGAGACTTTTAGAATATAAAAATATCACACCAATTTTTTTTTAAAAGCAGCTAATGGGTTTGAAAGTCCAGCCACCCTGAACCTAGTCCTCAGGAAAAAAAAAGGCTCTATCTTTTCTAAAAAATGTCCTTTGCAGCTAGACACTTCTGAAACCAAAACACCAAAATTAAAACTGTTCGGGAGTCAGTAATTATGTTTTATAACTTTGTAAAAGATCGTAGAATCATAGAATCACAGAATGGTTTGGGTTGGAAGGGACCTTAAAGACCATCTAGTTCCAACCCCCCTGCCATGGGCAGGGACACTTTGCACTAGATCAGGTTGCTCAAAGCTTCATCCAGCCTGGCCTTGAACACTTCCAGGGATGGGGCATCCACAACATCTCTGGGCAACCTGCCCCGTTGCTTCACCACCCTCTCCATGAAGAATTTCTTCCTGATATCTAATCTAAAGTTACCTGCTTTCAGTTTAAACCCATTACCCCTTGTCCTGTCACTACAGGCCCTTGTAAATTGTCCCCCTCCTGCTTCCTTGTAGGCCCCTTCAGGTACTGGAAGTTGGTATAAGGTCTCCACAGAGCCTTCTCTTCTCCAGGCTAAACAAGCCCAACCTTCTTAGCTTGTCCCCACAGGAGAGGTGCTCCAGCCCTCTGATCATCTTTTTGGCCCTCCTCTAGACTTGCTCCAACCAGTTGACATCCTTCTGATGTTGAGGGCTCCACAGCTGGACGCAGCACTCCAGGTGGGGTCTCACCAGAGCAGAGTACAGGGGCAGAATCAGCTCCCTCGACCTGCTGGCCACACTTCTCTGGATACAGCCCAGGATACAGTTGGCTTTCTGGGCTGCCAGCGCACAGTGCTGGCTCACTTGCAGCTTTTCATCCACCAGTACCCTGAAGTCTTTCCCCTCAGGGTGGCTCTCAATCCATTCTCCACCCAGATGGCCTGCTAAAAAATAAATCTGTAATACAAGGTTGCAGATGACAATTTTTAGAAATGTACCTTGGTTTTGTGCAAACAACAAAATGTGTCTGATAATAACTCAAGGTCTATCACAATGAGAATGAAAATATTTTTCCCTTGTAATTTGCATTACTTTGCTATAATTGCTTCTAAGTGCACTGACTAATCAACTCATGGTATCTAATTTCTGTATCAGTATACATGAAAATCCAGATGTAAGTCTAACAACTGTGCATGATTTACTATTAACTGACCATTGTACACTTAATCACCACATTGATGATGTATATTAATCACCTTTTCTAACTCTTCTACAAGTTCAAACAGTATTTAATACTGAATATATTTGAAATTTGTACATAGATTAAGCATTTAATTTTAATGTTGCTTATGAAAATCTGTTGTTCATTTCAATATTGCTTTTAAGTGACCACACAATGAAAGCTCTTCGGAAGATAAGTAGGACATCTAATGGATGCTGAACAGTGTTGACTGTCAAAAAAAAAAAAAGTTATAAATTTTGTGTAATACAGTAGTTCAACATGGAGAAAATAAATGTGAAAAAAAAAAAAAGACACAAAATACTTCCAAAGCTTTAAAAAGAACAGTTCCAAATAGAACAAAAAGACGAAAACATGAAGATGAAACCTTACAACTGTCATGATGATGTTGTTCAAATATTTCTTTAGCAGACACACAATGAACAAGATATGAAATACCTTAAACTGAGACAGATCATTTCTGGATCTGACAGAACGAAAAAAAATTGAAAGTCTGTTTTAGATTCATCTTCAAACTACTTCTAATATATTTTTGTATGTTTTATTTGTCTGTTTCAGACTGATTTTGCCATCCCTGCTTATTGAGGCTCTTAAAATCATGCAGCATTTTATATGGTATGTCACATGAGAATGGCAAATTTAATTCTGATTCTGTTGCATGTAGGATATTGTTTTAGTAACTCATAACTCTCAAAAAAAGAAGTGGGTTTTTTCATATTCAGTGAGGCATTCACAAATCTTAACAAAACAGAACACAGTAGTTTAAAATATAAAATTAAATTAAATCTAGTCCAAACCCCTGCTCAGAGGTCTGTTTAGAGGTCAGACCAGGAATATTAGGGCTTTATTCAGCTGGGGTTTGGATACCTCCCAGCATGGAAGGTGGCTTCACAATCTCCCTGGGCAGTTTTTTCAACTGTCGTCACGGGGGACGAGAC